>NW_008348078.1:607714-654682 GCF_000622305.1 Nannospalax galili
TCTTTATATGATGAATGCCTAGAAGAGAGATTTAAGTGAACACAGACACAGTGTCTAATACTATCCCCTCTACCACCATTAAAATGATTGGTTCTGGAGCTGGAGAGATGTCTCAGCAGTTAGAGCACTGGCTGCTCTTGCAGAGAACCTGGGTTTGGTTCCCAGCACCCACATGGCATCTAACAACTGTCCATAACTCCAGTTCCAGGGGAATCCAACACCCTCTTCTGACCTCTGCGGGCACTTCATGACAGGAATACCCTTACACACATGCAAGCAATACAGTCATACACATACAAAATTAAATAATTTTAAAAAGTGGTTGATTTCATCTAATATTTAATATTCAACAATAAGTCAATAAATCTAATCGATGGATCACAGAACATACTGTCTACCTCTCTTATTCTTAGAAGTTTTGACAAAATGTCACATAATTCAATTTTGTAGGCATTTTAAATTTTGTCCAAAACTTCCTCTTACCCACGACTTTTCCTCTTCATCCCCTCCTTCCTTTCCCTCTCACCTACACTTTTACTCCCTTCCTCTATTCCTTTTTTCCCCTCCTCTGTCTTTCTCCCCCTTAAAGTTTAGAAATGACCTAATGGTCTACAAAGTAAGGGCAGCATGCCTGCTTTACATAACGGAGTACAATTCTTAGCATACAGAATAGTAACCAACATCCATTCTGTTTGAGCAGACTGCATGCTGCAGTTCTCACACTGGGTATTTTACAAAAATAAAAACATAAACATTTAAAAAATGTTTTACACTGTTTACTGGAATGCTTATCCTTGTGTGAGGAGGAGCTAGCTATCCTTCAGGAGGATGCACCTTACTGGGTCTTTCAAATTTTATAAATCTTTATTGTGCCTACTGCTCACTCAGCTTGATTTTAAAATACATTTTATTCCCTTAAATAAACGATTTAATATGTATACTTCATATCCCATTTAGAAGTAAGATTTAACTTCCTTTAAAAAAAAGTGGACTTTTTTTTGGTCTGTGTTTTTATTTACAATTATAAAATATTCTTCCATTGTGGCAAATCTTTTAATTCTTAGTAACTGAACTATATATGTCACTAAGTGAGTGAATGCCAGTTAATTATTTTAAATTGCTGGATGCTTTTATCTTTAATTTTTGTTCTTTACTGTGGTCGATAACAGACAGTTTCAAACATGGTTTTGTAAAATTTTTCATGTTTCTGATTCTTAGGAAATATTCATAGAGGAAAACTAATGAGATGGACAATTAAATAGTTTCAAAGTTCTTTAGATATTGCCAGATTGCTTCCTGCAAGTTTTGTCCATTTCTGATAATGACATGTAATTACAGTATGATACTTAAATTGAATTTTCAGGAGTTGTATTTGAAATTTCAATTTTATTGTAATAAAAAAATTACTCAAGTCCTACTCCCTATGTTAGGTACTGGATAAATAAAAATACAAAGTCTGTCCTCTCAAGGGGAACAGATACCAGTGAACTAAATTACCATTGGGCTGGTAAGTATCAGAGGAAGGTGTTTACCTGGTTCTGAGGTCTAAGGAGATAACTAGGGAAAGGTCAAGGAGCCTTCTTAGAGGAAGGAGCCTTATCTGCACTGGACTTTGAAAATAATCAATTTTGAATAGATAGAAAACAAGCAAACAGGATGTTATAAGAAAATATTCATAAGAAATCAAATTGGAAAGTATCAATAAGATTTAACTTGATAGATGACTACATTCTAACCTGTGGTGATCATTTTCATGAAAGCAAGCAGAAACTGCTGAAAAGAAATGGAATTTTTCCCGTGGTGAATCAGAAGTGGAAGCTCCTTTGGAATGTTTGAGTAAGGTGGATCCTGGGACCTCACTGCTCTGAGTCATTAGGGATGAACAGCTGATAAGAGAGCCATAACTAACTTCCTCCCTACCTATCATTTTGTTTTATTTCACCTTGGGGCAAAATACAAAAAAAGTAAGAGTAACTAAGGAGAAAATAAAGGACTTGAAGATAATTAGAATTTTTTGAACCAACTATTAGAATAGTTACCTAGAGAAAAATCTTGTTTATATTTATAAACTTGCAAAACTAATCTGTAGTTGCAATTGGATTAAATGACTCTTGCAAAAAAGTATTTTAGGCTTCTATTCTTTAGGCTTCTATTCAAAACCTAAGGTAGCTAAAATGTCTAAAACTGGCTTGATATTTTGATTTTCTAAATGGCTGTGTGTGGAACAGTAGCTCCCTGATATTTATCGAGTAGATAGAGGAGTGCATCTTGTAGGGACCCAAAGCTTAAAAATATGTAACATTTGCATTTACTCCGCCCAACTATTGTCTTCCTCGTTTTTTTTTTTTTTTAATCTTAAGAAAAGCTTCAGATTACAGAGTAAGAATAATTCTCCGATAGTGTTGAATTTAGTAAATTGGTTGGAAAATAGATACTTAATATAGTCATTAGAAATGTTGGAAAAATTCTAATTCCACAAGTAGAATTTATTTTAAAGATTTATTTTTATTTAATGTGTATGAGTATTTGACTACATATATGTGTGCACCATGTGAAAGCCTGGTGCCTGTGGAGGTCAGAAGATGGCGTTGGATCCCTTGGAACTGGAATTATGGATTGTTGTGAGCTGCCATGTGGATGCCACAAACTGAACCTGGGTCCTCTGTGCCAGTTGCTCTTCCAGAAGACCCTGGTTGGGATCCCAGCACACACATAGAAACTAACAACTGCCTGTACCTCCAGTTCCAGGGGATTCGATGCCCTCTTTTGATGTGCTGGCATCAAGTGTACTTAGTAAATACAGACAGAACACTCATACACATTAAATTAAAATATATTTTTTGTTTGTTTGGTTGGTTGGTTTTATTTTTTTGAGGCAGGGTCTCCCTGTAGCCCCAGCTGTCCTGGAACTCACTATGTAGGCCAGGCTGGCCTTGAACTCACAGAGATCCGCCTGCCTCTACCTCCCAAGTGCTGGGACTACAGGTGTGCACCACTTAAAAACGAAGTCAACCATTAGTTTGTGCAGTGGTGACCATGTGACTAGTAGCAGGTGCGGCCAGGATGGCCGAATCTGCACAGCGTTCCGAGAGGGCTCTTCTATGGAGGACATGGTACATCAGTGGAGGGAATCTGCCATTTTTAAAAGACTTTTTTAGAGAAACTTGTTTTTATTTTAAGATATTTTCTTTAATTTGAATAGCTAGTGAGAATAGAGCAACTAGAAATGAAAACAAAGCCAGGTAATAGCAAAAGTCCCTACAATGATGTTTTATTATGTTGTTTCCAGGATGCTTTTAACAAGAGAAGGCAAATACTCCAAGGGAGTAGAAGAAACCTGGCAGGAACAGTGTATTCTTCAGGAGTGACTGCTAGCTGACTGCTCAGATACCATTTCGGATTTTCTCTTTCTAAAGCAGTCTGCTGCTTCTACCTGGAAACAAAGCCTAGCAGATCTTTGACTCACAATTTAAATTAGCTAGCTCCCTTATTTCTATTCAGGGCCATTCAGTTTCTCTCTGTAAAAAATACTGTAGGCAGCTTTTGACAGGTCAGGGTTGTACATAGATATATCAGTAGGAAAACACTGTTTATTGAGAAAAATTACTGCATGTCAAGAATAGGATTTAACTATTTTAAAGGTAAAGGCTGGTTTATCCTGGTTTTGCTCCTAGAGATAAGGCTGTTCATTGATATTGGCTGTGCCTTCCTTGTTTGCCTGTCTTTGGGTCGGTAAGGAGGGTGAGACCCACTTTTGATCTAGGAAGTTTTACCAAAAACGGTGTTATCTTTAATGACTTTTTAAAAAGTCTGTCTCCATTCTCACGTTGCTTTTCAAAGTTCACTAATAGAGGCCTTCTTTAAAGGAAAAACCTTGAAGGATTCGTACTGAAGTAGATGTGAATGGAATGTCTTATTTTTTCTTTTTATGTAAAATATTTTTAAACTTCACTCTTCTAGCCCCCCTTTCTATTTCTAATGATGTGTAGTACCTAATTACTCTTACACTTTGCTCTGTGTACCAGCCTATCTCACTTAAACAAAACAGTATCTTGACTGTAGACTTCTATGTTCTAGAGAAGACATCTTTATACTTTTCACAGTTCACATGTAATAGCTAATAAGAAATTTGATTATTTCTTATGGTGAAGTTTTTGAGGTCATGGACACAGTTTCTCCATTTCCCAAGATCTCGTGTAAGCCTTATCTTGCTCCCTTCATGTCATTCATTGTAATTTAACAACACGTTGTTGAACATGGGCTAGCTGCAGGTGTCATTCTTGATGGAAGGGGGTGCAGCTGGGAATAGCTTGAATGGGAGAGGTGCAGATATTTGGGTAGGTAAATGCTTTTTGATGCTATGAGTAAAATAAAGCAAGTATATAAATTACATAGTACCTTAAATAGAGTTAATTTAGATTGGTGTCTCAGAGGGTGTAGGATTTAAGCAAACCGTGAGAAAATAGGGAAGGACAGTCTGGGCCAAAGGATCAAGGTGACACAAGGTGAACAGGGATAGAAAGAAAGTGAATATGGCTGCGGTGTCATAAGCAAGGAGGAAAAGGTGCATAGTGATGTTGGGGAGTAGGTAAGGGACAGAGTGTGTAGAACCTTTTACTCAGCGCATTCTGTGGGAGATGTGAGATATCAGTAGATATACTGAGGGTAAGTTTGGAGGAAGAAAATGATTTTCTGAGGAGGTGGTGAGACCTGAGGATCAGTGAGGCTTGACCGCTGGATTCGTGCCAAAGTAGCTATGCTAGGCCATACTATGACACATGGAGGAAAGGGAAAAAAAGTAGAATTGGATTGTGGTGGCCAGTCAAGAGTCTGGTTGTGGCATGTTAAATTTTAGATTCCTTTGTTGACTCAACTCTGGGCAATCACTTACCTACTTTCTGATTTTTTTTTTTTTTCCAGGCAGGGTCTGCCTGTAGCCCCAGCTGGCCTGGAACTCACTATGTAGACCAGGCTGGCCCTGAACTCACAGGGATCCCCTGCCTTTGCCTTTCGAGTGCTGGGATTAAAGGTGTGTGTCACCATGCCTGGCCCTACTTTCTGATTTTATAGGTTTACAAACATGCATTACTTAGTCTTTTGTGACTGTCTGGCTTCTTTCCTTTAGCATAATTCTTTTAAGATTCACCAATATAGTTCTTTATTGATATATAATGTTCTAACATATAGGTATATCTTCTGTTCATGCATTCAAGTGTTTATACATTAGTTGATGAGATGTTGAATTGATTCCTTTATTTTTCTTACTTGAATAATGCTGCCATGAGTATTTGTGTCTGCTTCGTGTGTGTGGGGGTGGGTGGAGACATGGTTTTTATTTTTCTTCTGTATATACTTAGAAATGGAGGAAATACTTTACACACACATTCAAAAGCTAGGCATGGTGGCACACTCAAAATGCCAGGTTTTGGGAGTCAGATGCATAAGGATCTCTAAATTCAAGGCAAGTCTGGTCTGCATAGTGTGTTCCAGGCCAGTTGAGGTTCTACAGCAAGATCCTATCTCAAAAAATCAAAACAGTCAATTAAAAAGCAAAGTCAAGTTTATAATATAGATAAATATAGTATGCTGTAGAAATGAGTGATGACTAATTTCATTTGCATCATATGTATATAAATAATAGGTTAGAAAGTTTTGAAATTTAGAGATTTTGATGTGTAAAGAAGAATGCATTTTAGAGTAAGAAAGTGAAGTGTTGATTATGATCCCTGCTTGAAAAAGAGCTGTCATATCATTTAGGAAGATCTTTAGCCATTGTTTTAAATTAACTATGCCCAGAGGTAAAGGAACATCCATTTCATGTCAAGGACCTATCAGTTTAATCTATCTGCCACTGTCCTGACTCAGCTGTCACTCATGACATGGGCCATGGAATGCTGGTCTAATTGCTATGAGCAGCTTAGGAATGGAAAAACACAACAAAAGTTGATTTTTGAGCAGATCCTTTAATTCACCATTACTACTTATCACCACAAAATTAAAGACTAATGCTGACAGCACGTTTTTGTAATGGTTTACATAGTGTACATATTTACGTTTGGATGCACATTTCCAAGGGAAATCAATACTGTTCCCGTGCTATATCTTTCATCAGGTACTTTAATTAGTCTTAGGACTAAGTTGGTTTAGTAGATGTCTTAAGCCTTTAAGTTGATTCTTTTTAGTAGCATATTGGTGACATGGAGAAGTTCACGTGAAAAACTTTGCTGTCATATTTGAAATAGTGAGGCCTGGGGATACACCTCAGTAGCAGAGCATTTGCCTAGCATGTGTGAGGCCCTGGGGTTTTTGATCCCTGTCACCATATACAAAGACAGATACAGACACACACACACACACACACACGGAATATATGCCTATTTACAAAATATATAATAAATACCTACTGTTCATTATATTTTATCATTTAGTAGTATATATATGATGTACAGAATTCTAGGAACGAAAAAGAAAGTCCATATTATGTTGTGCCAGAGGCCTCTGCAAAGCATGACATGTCAGCACATTAAAAAAAAATCTTTTTAGCCGGGCATGGTAGCACACGCCCATAGTCCTAGCACTTGGGAGGCAGAGGCAGGCGGATCTCTGTGAGTTCAAGGCCAGCCTGGTCTACATAATGAGTTCCAGGACAGCTGGGGCTTACAGGGAGACCCTGCTTCAAAAAGACCAAACCAAAAAAAAAAAAATCTTTTTTAAGTCATTGTGCAATATCCTACTTCTATTTAAAAAAAAAAAAATCAGGTTGCTAAATCAACAGGAAGTCTCAGGCTGGCTAACTTTCCCATGCATTCTTTCCCCTTCTGGATTTTGTATGGGTGTATTTATTTATTGTCCTGGAACTCACTGTGTAGACCAGCCTGGCCTTGAACTCACAGAGATCCGCCTGCTTTTGCCTCCCGGGTGCTGGGATTAAAGGCGTGCCAAATGGCCACATTACTTAGAAGATGGGCTGGAAAGGAACATTTATAGGGATTAAAGGCGTGTGCCAAATGGCCACATTACTTAGAAGATGGGCTGGAAAGGAACATTTATAGAACATTGTGATATTTCAGTCTTATTTAAGGAAAGCTATCAAACATTTAACTGTAGTGATTTTATGAATAGTCCTTTAATTTGCTCTTTCATGTAGCTTAATTTTCCTCTTCACAGTAGTGATTTTCAAGGAAAATACTTTGATATTTCACCTATTCTTTTGATATATAAAAGCTGAGATTTGCCATTTCTTTCATAGAAAACAGGAAATTTGGATTTCTACGTTCCAAAATGACCATAGGTAATTTGCTTCACAGTAGTACTGTGACTTGAAAAAGGCTAGTTTAATGCAATACACGTGGCACGAAAGCAATGAAACAGAAGGGAGTGCTATGTGGTGGAGGGGGTGGGGGGGCACCAGTCAGAGCCTGCCAGGGGTCACAGAGGAGAGCACTGAGGGCTAGGCATGATGGGATGTGAGGGGCAGTAGCAGAGGGAGAAGAATTCTGAACAAGGCAGAATGACATTTATGTATGAAAATGCCTTCATGAAATCCATTGCTTTGTTTTCTAACATAAAAATTAATAAAATAAGAAATTTTGTGGTTGTGAAAAGTATTTCAGTATTTAAAGCATGTGGTCTTCATTGTGTATTTGTCACGTCACTGGCTTTCCAAATGGAGAGAATACATTGAAAATGCGTGATATTAGACCACATTCACTGTTGTGCTGGTCTTTTTTCTCCACTTCACACACTAGAGTCCCCTGGGAAGAGGGAACCTCAATTGAGGAGTTTCTTCCAATGGATTGGCCTGTGGCTGTGTTGGTGAAGCATTTACTTAACTGTTGATTGATGTAGGAGGGCCCAGCCCATTGAGGGTAGTGCCATCCTTGGGCAGGTGGGATTGGACTGTATAAGAAGGGGAGCAAGCCAGTAGGCAGCATCCTCCATGGTCCTCCTGCCTCCAGGAATTCGCCTTAAGTTCCTGCCTGATTTCCCTCCAAGATGGACAGAGTCTTAGAAGTGTAATAAACCCTCTCCTCCTCAGGTTGTTCTAGGTCATGACATTTCACCACAACAGAGGCACATGGGAACAGCTGTCTTATGTGAGCTCTTCCCTCTGCTTATTTATTTATTTTTTTTCCTAGAGCATGTTCTCCCCTATTGAAGAGCCTGATACTTCATTTTGGATCTGTTTTTGAATTTATTAAAATAAATTTCGAAAACAATTCTATGCTGTGAAATAAAGCATGGAGAAATGCTGTTATGCTGAAATAAAATTCAAAGGAGAGTGAAGGATAGATGTACTTAAAGTTTCATTGTGGACAAATCTGTGTGACATAAAATCTACAGTTGGGCCATTTGTGAGTGTGTGGTTCCGTGGCATTACAAACTCCTTGTGGAGTTGTCGTGACTGTCGCCAGAGTTTTCGTCTTCCCAAGCAGGCCCCATAGCCACTAGTTATTAACACCGTCTTCCTCCCGGTCCTTTCCGTCTTTATTAATTTGACAGCTTGAGATACCTGTAAGTCAGAGGCATGCAACATGATCCTGGTTTTGATTTAGTCTTCAGGGTTCCTCCATGTGGTCGCATGTGTCAATAGTTTTCTTGCTAAGACTGAGCAGTGGTCCACTTTGTGTCTGCTCTACACCCTGTTTATTCGCGAGTCTGCTGCTGGTGATCATTGGCTGCCGTAGTTGCTTTATTTTCTCAGTTGTTAAGAATAAAGAATTTTTAGAGGTCTATTTATAAAATTATGTATACTTATTAAATTATGCATAATAATGGATTGAAATAAAACAGGCAAGAAGGGCCACAAATTATATAGTGTATAATTTTGATTTCTGTACTACACACAGGAATGTATTAGATAATTTTACCCACAGATACAGAGTAAAATTACAGTTTTGAATGAAGGCCCTTATTTCAGTTTCCATTTTATTCTTGTTCCATTTGTGTATTTTCAAAATCTCAGTCATGCAAATGATCATACCATAGGTCTGCTGCCCAGTAAGCTTGCTGTCCAGAGGTGGAGTGATGCATGTGATGCACCCTTTTGAATGCCATTGGGCTCCTGTCTGTGTAGTCTTGTCTCTTTATTTTTCCTTTATTTTAATTGTTTAGAGAAAACGTGAATGTCCCCTGGCTTATTAATTGCTGTTCTTTAGCTTAGCCGTGTTTTAGTGTTTCAGAGCACCGTTTTCTCACTATAACCCTTTTGTGCATTTCTCAGAGTCTTTGTGAGACTACATGACTCAATATGAAAGCACTCTGAAAATTATAAAGACCACATACATTTATTCAGCTTTAAAAACTATATAGGTCCCCCCCCGGGGGGGCTAGTGAGATGGCTCAGCGGTTAAGAGCAATGACTGCTCTTGCAGAGGACCCGGGTTCGATTCCCAGCACCCACATAGCGGCTATGAACTGTCCTTAACTTCAGTTCCAGGGTTCAGTTCCAGGGGAATCCGAAGCCCTCTTCTGACCTCTGCAGAATCTCAAAACACGGGTGCGCTCACATACGTGCAGACAATACACTCATACACATAAAATAAAAATAATAAATAAAATATTAAAAAACTATATAGGTTTTTTAAAATGCAGAATGTACATGTACTATTCCTTATTATCCTGACTAGGCTCTCTGAACTGTTAGTGCTGCAATTGCTTTGATAGAGCATTTCGTTGTGTTTCATTTTGTATGTGCGTGGTTTAGTTCTTAAATGTTCTAGATCAGTCTTGAAATCTGATTTATTAATTTGGTGATTATAAATTATAACCTAGAACTTTTACCATATATGATATTAAAAATATCCCTGTTTTCCATTTCCTAAATCTGTCATGAGTAAAATTAGATCAAAATGCTTTTGAGGCATATGAAAATATTAAGTGGAGTTAGTGTTTTGTTCTTTTTTCCCCTTCTGTTCCTTTTAGTATTAACACGAAGCTCTACAGAGCACTTAAGGGAATGTGCTCATGTGAAAGGTGTTCTTCCTTCACGTTTTCGAACTGTATGTTATTGATTCTCAGAGCTGGTCAGTTGTAATGACTGTTCTTTCCTGGGCTGCTGGCTGGTTCTGAACATGGGAAGGTGCTTTGCATTAATGCTTGGGCTTCTCTCCAACTACCAACAGATCAC
Organism: Nannospalax galili; assembly: GCF_000622305.1. NCBI lineage: Eukaryota > Metazoa > Chordata > Mammalia > Rodentia > Spalacidae > Nannospalax > Nannospalax galili. The sequence continues at coordinate 617,844 of NW_008348078.1, forward strand.
ACTAAATGATTGGAATGACTCGATTTACATATGGATTGTCCATCTGTTTGGAAAAATCATTGGTGGCTTGTTAGATCCAAGAATTTCTGTAGGAAAGGGGAGATGAGGCGGGACATATTTTCCATATGAGCATATTATGCAATTGTTTTGTAAATTTGTAACATATTCTTCAATATGTAGGTCTATGATTTTCCCTCCAGTGTCCACTCTGAACTAGGTGAAAACTATATTGTATGAAAGTTGCAAAAATTCAATAAAAATGTGAAAAAAAATCACCAGAGGGTTTTCCTTGTCTGTTCAATGTTTTATTTTAGAAAGAGCTAAGAGAAAAACAAAATTGAGCAATTGTATATATTGTGTATCACCAATATCCCAAATAAGATTTTTAAGGTATTTTTAAGGCATGTTTTTCTTGGGACTTCATGTATACAGACTTTATTTTATATTCTTAGCTGAAAGTTGAAATGCACTACCTCTATTTAAAAAATCAAAATGAGTATTTTGTTAAAATCCTGTTCTTCCAATCTATTACAGATCTCAGGTAAGACACCTATCTTTCAAAAATGAAAGTTATTTTTTTCCTTAAAAATAACATCTCTTGGGCTGGAGAGATGGCTCAGCGGTTAAGAACACTGACTGTTCTTGCAAAAGACCCAGGTTCGAATTCCAGCACCCACGTGGCAGCTAACAAGTGTCTGTAACTCCAGTTCCAGGGGATCCAACAGCCTCTTCTGTCCTTAGTGGGCATTGCATGACATGGGTGCACTTACCTACATGCAGGCATAACACTCATACACATAAAATAAAAATAATAAATAAAATATTAAAAAAAATAAAATAACATCTCTTGGGGCTGGAGAGATGGCTCATTGGTTAAGAGCATCTACTGCTCTTACAGAGGACCTGGGTTTGATTCCCACACCTACATCCCTAATGCCAGTTCCAGAGGATCTTATGCCTTCTGCCTTCCATGGGCATTGTACAACATGGGTGCACTTACATGCAGACAATACACTCATACACAGAAAATAAAATAATAAATAAAAGAATAACATGTCTTCATGCCAGCTCCTGTAAAGGCAGAGTGAAAACTTGATGTCCTTTGTACATACTTGGTTTGGTGCTTGACTTGCCAGTCTTGAGTGATGAATAAAGTTACCCTGTGTATGTAGTTTAGAGGATGGATGTCAATTAATGCCCTTGTCAAGAGGCACATTACAATTAGAATATGTGTCACAGTTTACTCCTGAAGAAAATGCCATTTACATAGTTTCATACTTTAGAGCTACATGTTTGATCAGATGTAGTTTCTATTTCTACATTTCAAAAAATGCAGTGCTTCCCTCTTTGTGAGAGCATGCTAAGCAACCCCTCCTTTGTGGTTCTGCTTTAGAGCTGTCTAAGCTTTCAATATAGTGGGTAATTATTTCCTAGTAATTTAAGCATTATTGAGTTTTATTTGGATTTACGCTTGTGTCATAATTCGATCTCTGTCATCATTTGAAGATTCTTAACACATAGAAAACAAGGCAGAAAAAAAGGGCTCAGTTTAGCAATTAAAAAAGAATTTATATTTGCTGAGAAGAGGTTTTTCGATTAGACCAACCTCTAGTTCCTCTTTGATGTTTCATTTGTGGTATTTTTGACTAGACATTTAAATCATAACGAACGGAAAATTGCTTATATAAGGGAAAAGACACCAGGGCCCAAGGTTCCTTACATAAATACATAGCAACTGTTACTGGCACACAGGAGAGCCACAGGGATTCATTTGCAGTCACTCAGAAGGCCACAGCACCGTCTGCCATTAGCACAGCTTCATTATTTCTGTCTGGCCTTTCAGAAGCCACCGCCACCTGGAGATCATGGTGTGTCTGTCTGCATGCAGAACCTCCTCGGGAGGGATCTTGGCACCTTTGTGGTTTCTCTTACTTACTTTATTTTACATATAAATAATTTGTGGACTATAACTACTTTTGTCTTCTTCATTTACATTGTATGGCCATGTTACTATGTATGTATATATTGTATGGATGTGTGTGTTTTACATAATGCACTATTTAGCACGAACTTCTTAAAGAAGAGCCAGGAGCTAATAAAAAGTGAAAATTCAGCTTCTTTTGTTTGCATGATATGTGAAAATTCCATAGTCAAAGGTGACCAAAGAAAGATTATTAAAGAAAGTGAAAATTAAAACTTCTTAAAACAGCTCTGTTAAATGGAGGCTTTAGGGACTGGAGAGATGGCTCAGTGCTTAAGAGTACAGACTGCTCTTCCAGAGGACCTGGGTGTGATTCCCAGCACCCACATAGCAGCTAACAACTATGTGTAAATCCAGTTCCAGGGGGTCTGACACCCTCTTCTAACCTCCATGGGTATTGCATGACACAGGTACACTTGCACACATGCAGGCAGTACACACATACACATAAAATACAAATAATAAAAATATTAAATGGAGGCTCTAGTAGAACAAAGCTTTGAACCATGAACCTATCCTCTGGGTATGACTGAACTCTACCGTGAGTGTTATATTGTACTATCTAGCTAATCCTGCATTCCATAGACTCACAGATCAGCTGAGGTGGGCTAGGAGAGTCAAAAGCTGCTCTAGTCAAGAACCTCTCAAATTCTGGGTGCAAGATCTCTGCCATTTAATTATTTCTAGAGGTGTTGAAGTCATTCTACTAAACTACGTAAGCTTATATGAACTACTTTGTAACTAATGCCATTGTGAGTTAATACCCTTGTGATTTAAGGCAGATTCATTAAAAAGTTTTATAGAATTGAAAACCATTCAATAATAGAAACAGTACAACCACATAGCAGTGAAATATTCTGACATAAAAGGGAGGATGCTGATGTCTGTGGGAGTCTAGGTACCACTATTATGTGGGTCCACTTTCCTAACTTGAAGATGAGGAAGACTGGGCCCAAAGAGGTGGAACGACTCACCGCATATCACTTGGAAGGATGGAGTTGAAGACGAGGCCACATGTATGGTGTCAGCCATCTCATCACTGCGTCAGGGATTTATGGACTCAACACGGGACCAGAATTTGTATGATATAGTAATAACCCTTGCTTAGATCACTTTTCATACTTTGGCACTTTTTTTTATACCTTTAGAGAACAGAAAGTAGGAGTAAATTGATTAATGAAGATAATGCTACATAGCACTTGTGGAAATAGCTTCATGTATTACGGTGTTAATTAGTTTATTCAGAAACTCATTAATAACAGCAGCAGCATTTGGGTAGTGCTCCTAGACATTTTAAAACTGTTTAGACAACTTTAATTTTCTATCTTGCAAAGCCTGAGGAGTAATTGGGGAATATTATGAATTCCCTTTTAGAATTAGGAACACTGACACACAAAGGATTTGAACATGAGGCCTGTGGCCACAGGTGCTCCTGTGTCATCTCCAAGCTCTCAGGTCTGCTTTGCTGCTCCCCCATATTGCAGCATTACAGCATGACAGTATTTTTTTTAGTGAGAGCAGATTTACAGGAAAGAGCTAAAGGTGCTTGCCATTAGCTCATACGTTTTAGAAACAGTCTGTTGGTGAGTACTAAAATTGATGATCTAAATAATACCTGAGGGCTATATGTGTAACATTTTAAAATTGAAAAGTCTTAAATACGTGGCACGCCAATAATTGGTAAATGATTTTCTATTCTTGTTATAAGCCTCTACCAAGTAGTAGTAAGTCTTAACAGGAATCATGGGAACTGGGAAAAGAAGATACGGTATGTTGACCTATGTGTGCAAGTAATATAAAAATAAGGGTGTGTGTGTGAAAATTTTCAGCCATGTGTTCACTATACTGAGGAAGGTTCAAGTAGGTGGATGAACCAGTGAGCAAGTGGAGGAAATTTGCTGTGCGGAAAGTGATTGACGTGGTGTCCAACCTTCACTAGCTGGTGAAGGCATTATGATAAGGCTTCCACATTTCATGAATGCAGGAAAGTATTGGGTAAGGCATGGTGGCACAGGCCTTTAACCCCAGCACTTGGAGGCAGAGGCAGGTGGATCTCTGTTTGAGTCCAGCCTGGTTTACATAGTGAGTTCAGGCCAGCTGGAGCTACAGGGAGACCCTGTCTCAAAAAGACCAAAAAAATTATATATCTATATATCATATATATAGATATATCTATATATTTATATCTTTCACCTATCTAACTATTATCTATCTATCTATCTATCTATCTATCTATCTATCTATCTATCTATCTATCTATCTATCTATCTATCCATCTATCTATGAATGAAAGATCCTGAGTCACAAACCTGACTCTCTGAATAATACAGTTTTGGATTCTTTTGTTTAGGGGCATTGAAGTTTTTCCTGTGTGATGGGTGTTTATATTTTGGTAGAATTTATTCTACATTCTAGAAGTGGAATTACAGGATATATAATTAATAGTATTTGTGAGTTCCTCAGCAAAATATCTTTAAAATGTATGAGACTTTCTGTCGTTTATATGAGATCCTTTCATATTAGAAGACATATTCACAGTCATCTTTTTATCATGGATTTTCAAAACTCATATCTACCAAATTAAAGAATAGTACACATGCTCAGCAGTTAAGAACACTGGTTGTTCTTGCAGAGGACCCAGGTTCAATTCCCAGCATCCACATGGTAGCTATGAACTGTCCTTATCTCCAGTTCCAGGGGAATCCGAAGCCCTCCTCTGACCTCCATGTCATTGCACTACATGGGTGCACTCACATACATGCAGGCAATATGCTCATACACATAAAATAAAAATAATAAAATATTAAAAAAATAAATTTTTTTAAAAATTAAAAAAAGGAATAGTACATGTAACTGAACAGAACCATAAATTGAAGAGTCTAAAAAGAGTTGAGAAAATACAGTCTAAAAAGCTAAAGCTTATATAGTAATATGTTTATATATTGTATTTGTATATTATTTATATGTCTACATTAATATAACAATTGTTGAATATTTGTGGTCTTCAAGGAATGGAGAATTCTCTGGATGGATAAGAGAGATGGTTTAGGTGCCCATGAAATGATGCTCTGTTGGTGAGAGGCAACAAATGTACACGAATGTGTTAAACATACACCTTTGGGCCATTGTAACAGAATACTATACATTAGGTGTCATAGTTCTAGAAAATAGGAAGTTCAAGATCCCGGTGTTAGTAGATTTGGAACCTGGCAAGGGCCCGTTACCTGGTTCAGACAGTCTGTTTTCGGTGTCCTTGGATGGTGGAATGGGCAAGGGTGCCCTCTGGGGCACCAGTCCCATCCACGGAGGCCGTGTGCTCATGCCCTATTCCATTGGCAGAGGCTGTGCTGCCACACTATCACTGGACACCAGGATTTAACTTGTGAGCATTGAGGAGATGTAAACATTTAGTCTAGCAAAGACAGCAAAATACTCTTGGTTGATATAATAGGATTTGCCTTTGGAAGGCTAACATTAAGTAAAGTGATCAGAAAAAAATTCTGAGGATGACATTTGAATGGAAGCTGAAGGGAAGTGTAGAAACAAAGCAAACTCAGGTGAAACACTTGGCGTGTCAAGTTCAAAGGTGAAGAAACAGGACAGAATTTGCCATCTGAAAGACAGGGCCAGTGTAGCTCTGGTACTGTTAGTCTGGCTGTAAGAGGCCAACTGAAGTTAGCCACATTAGCTGGAGCTTAGGGATCATGGTAAGAAATGTGGATTGTACCTTAGGAACTGTATTTGGCATTGAAGTAATCAAAGCTAGGCCATAACATGCCCTTAACACCTGTTTATAAAACAATAATCTCTGGCTCTCTAGAGCAGTGGATGGGGACAGGTCCCAGAGCTAGTTATGTTGGGTGTGAGACTGGCTACAGAATTCTGAAGTACTGTAGGGAAGACAGTGGGGATGGCTTCAGCTGGGAGTTTGACGTTTCAAAATGATTGGACAGTTATTGTGGCTTCAGATTCAATCCTGTGTTTTCCATTGTCCATTGAAAAACAATTTTACCAAAATTACTGTTTTAAATACCACACCTACAGTGTCGTAAGAGGCTTTTTGTGGTTACTTACTGTGGTAAGAAATTAGTTTTAGGTAAAGAATCACACATGTACTTAATCATATGTTTTGGAGAGCTTTGTTTAATAATGAATTAATAATCCTAGTGAGACTATTTCAGTGCACTCTGGTCCATGCACTGTAGTAAGTGCTTTCTGTCCACTATCCTATTCACAACTGTACCATAGGTTCTGTTGCTGTCTTCATGTCAAGAATACGAAAACAATGAACTGAGGAGTTAGGAAACTTTTCCCAGTCATGAAAAGAAATTATGAATCAGAATTTGAACTTAACTGTTGTCTGCTGTCACAGAACACTTAGGAAAAAAGACTAGAGTATCTTTATTGAGATATAATTTAAATATAAAAATACATAGATGCTAAATGTATTATTTAATGAGTTCTGACAATTGTACACATTTGTTAGCTACCTCCCCAAACTAAATATACAGTGTTTCTGCAACTGCAGAACTTTTCTCCAGGTCATTTACAGTCAGTTCTCATCCCCAAATATCCCATCCCACAGACAGCGACATTGGTTTCTGTCACCATTTATTTGTTGGTTTCGTCTCTTTCGGATTTCATATGAATGAGATCAAAAACAAAATACCAGAAATTGAAAACTTACTTGTGTTTTCTACTTACTGTTTCTGATTGCTCAGAAATGATATTCTGTTCTTTGACTACAGATCCATTCATTTGTGGAGTGACATTTAGATTTGCCCAGATCCTATTTTATGAGTGGAATTGTTAGGAGCATCTGTGTCCAAGGACATGTTTCCGTTTGTGTTGGGTTAATACTTGGGAGAAGAATTGGTGAAGTGTGAGCCCAGTCTGGACACTGCATTGATTCTGTGTACCCTTATGCTCACGAATCCTCGTTGTGTCCACTTGGCTTAGTCTGGTAATGTGTGGTGTCTAATTTCATTCTTTATAAGCTAGTTTATCCATCCTAGCTCCTTCATTTCATGTCAGTTTTAGAAATAGTTTATCAATTTCTTTAAAAAGCAATGTTAAAATTTTTGTTTGAATAATGTAGGCTAATTTTTTGAGAACAGATCTATTCAGCCTTCTGATCCATAGATGTCTCACCTGCCCTTGTTTGATAGCCTAGATTACATACATTACCAGCTACCTCCAGCAGATATGGGAATCGGTCTCTTCAAGTCTTGTCTGTTAAAGCACTGATCTTCCAAAAGCATGCGTGTGGTATTGGGAGAGGCTGTCACAGTGAGAAGTGGGCAAACTGCTTCTTTACAGTAATTGGAACAGTTAGAACTTAAGCATGGATTTGGTTCTTAAGAAACATTGCTTTCAAAAACAGTACAGTTCTTTGATGTATATACAGCATAGATTTATATATTTATTATTTATATATCATATATTTTTCTACTAATGTGTGACCTCATAGTTTAATCCATCTACCTAATAAACTGGTTTGTGATGACTAATAAACACTACATACTAAATGAATAGTCTTAGGTGAAGGCAGTCAGAAAGGCTTTGGGGTTAAGTAGTAGGCACGGCTGCATTCTTTAAGTATAGGGGAAGTACACAACTGAGCTGATAAAAATCTCAACTTTTAGGATATGAGTTTTTCAATGGTGATGATTCAGAGCATTCATCTTGAATAGTCAATTTTGCAGAAGTGATACATGTGCCTTGCAGGATTACTGTCAGTATTAGTGCAGGAAATGTGTGTGAGGCGCTGAGCACACTGGGAGGTAAGGTCTCTGTAGATCCAGGGTGAGTTCTCGCTGCAGGTGCATCGCTCTGCCCGTTTCATTTGTGCTTTCCCTTTCCCATGGTGCGGCTATTCATGTTCAGATGCTTTTCAGAAGTGCCACTTTCTCCAAATATCAGTCTGGCTTTGATTCCTACCTTCTTCCTTCCTATAGGTAACATACTATATGTACATATATGAGACACCATGTGTGTGTCTCATGAAATCTTTTTTTTTCTCTTGGACTTGAAACTGCTTTAACTTAGCAGAATGAAGCTCCACAATTCTTTTTGAGGCCCAGGGTCAAGATTAATGCTTTTGTACCCATTATATTTGTTATTACTTTAATAATTAAACATGCATTTATTTCTAATTCCTTTACATCTTCATTTTGTGAAATATATCACATAGTTTCTATGCATTATCTGCAATGTGTGGCTAATTGATAAGAATTATTATCCATTCATAAATATAAGTGGCTTTCTTTTTTTTTATTTTTTATTTTTGGAGACAGGGTCTCCCTGTAGTCCCAGCTGGCCTGAAACTTGCTGGTAGACCAGGTGAACGCAGAGTGCCTCTGCCTCCCAAGTGCTGGAATTAAAGGCATGCACCGCCACGCCCAGCTGTAAGTGGCTTTCAATCTAGGTATTATCTCTTGGTGTAAATTAACAATGAGAATAGAAATATATCAAAGAAAGGAGAATGGAATTTAAAGACTTTTTGCCTTTTCTTTAAGCAATAAGGGATTACTGGGATGGCAATGTATTTAAAATAATAATTGAATTCCAATACTTTGTTGAAACTATGCTTTGTTCATGGACTTAAACTTTTGAATCCTTTTTTTCCCCATGCTTAGGATATGGATGTATATGAATTTAACTATATAACTCTAAATCTGTTTGTGCAAATTTCAACCATATTAGTATTAAATTTATATCCACTTCTTTGTGACTGTGCCAAGGACCCCAGGTACTATATTTTTTCTAAATTCTAGTGATATTTAAATATGTCACAAGTTCTAAATTGGAAAAATAGTACAGGGAACTTGTTTGGTTTGGAATTTTGTTGCACGTTGCATTGTTTGCTGACTGTTTCACTTGTGTCATTTTAGATGCCCGTGGTGTTTTCTGCCCTCTAGATTAGTGACCAATCAGTGATAGAAGTGTTCATAATTTCCAGTTTACTGGGTGCTTATTTGGGAGAAATGGAGGATACAATTCCAGAATCCAAACCCCTCTTTTAAAGAAATATTTTCATAAGATCTCCTAATCAGCCCATTGGGATACTCAAGACTCCAAGGGACCCACCTATCCTTTCTGTGGGTTCTTTTATTTTTAGATTTATTTTTATTTTATGTGTATGAGCATTTGTTTGCATATATGCACATGCCTGCATGTTTGTATGTGTACTACATGCATGCCTGGTTCCCACTGAGGCCAGAAGAGGGTGTGGAGCATCAGATCCTCTTGAACTGGAGTTACAGATGGCTTTGAGCTGCTGTGTGGGTGCTAGGAACTGGACTCAGGTCCTCTGCAAGAGCAGCCTGTGCTCTTAACTGCTGAACCATTTGAATTTGCACTATTTTGTTCATAATTTAATTTAAAATTTTTATATTATTTGAAGTATAAATATTAAGGAACATCATTGGTACAAATGGATTTATCATAGAATTCAATTGACTCCAATGTGCTTATGAAAAGCAGATGTGATGTGATTTTAGTTGTGTTTTGGTGGAGGTATTCACTTGGTGTGATGCTCTGACATTGTTAATGGAGCTATCTTTTAGTGATAAGCAGTACCAGCTTTTTACACTATTACAACTTTTCTTTATAAAGAGCTTTTTTTTTTAATTTTTAAAAGGTAGTTGTAAACATTTTGCCAAATTAAATTGCATATTAGGCTTATTAATTAACTAAATTCTTTCTTTTGCTGACCTGGGAAATAAAAAGTGAAAGTCGGAATAAAAAGAAAAAGGAAGAAAATGCCTATGCTAGAGTCGGAGCGACAGGTCCTGTTGTTAAATTCCTCTGAAATGAAAGTATGTATGTCTTATGGATTACTTTAGTTTTTAAGGGATAATAACTTTAAAGTGTCCTTTTTTTTTTTAATTTGAAAACTTAAACAGAGTAGAAGAAAATCTGAGGATGTACTGGTTCTATCAACAGTGTCTAAGAAAACAGCTAGGAAGGCTGTTGACACAAAAGCATAACTGTCGCCAGGCATGGTGGTGCATGCCTTTAATCCCAGCACTTGAGAGGCAGAGGCAGGTGGATCTCTGTGAGTTCAAGGCCAGCCTGTTCTACATAGCGAGCTCCAGGCCAGTTGGAGCTACAGGGAGACCCTGTCTCAAAAATATCCCCCCCCCCCCAAAAGCATAACTATCAACTCAAAGGGGATAAAAGATAGTTTATTCTGGAGCCAGATATGAGTGACCATGGCTCAGGATCACAGATTCAGGTTGCCCCAAATCCCATGTTCCAACATGGTAGTAGAAACAGTTTCATGAAGTTTTTATGGTAACTGAACAAAGAAAAATCATAAATCAAGGCACTTTTTAAATACATTGGTAGAAACAGTAAGTAGGCGTCTGCAGCAAAAGGGAGATCTCAGCTATAGGCCTCAATGCCATCTGATGACACTCAGCCTTTTGATTGGTGGGAACCATTTCTTTTTGTTAATACATTTTGTTAGTCCATGAATGTTTAGTCTGAAACTGAGGCGGACTAGGAGTGCCTATTTATGCTTAAATATAACCCTAGAGAAAATGCAAATAGACTCTGTTTCTTCAATCTCCCCAACTCTCCACAGTCATTGAAGTGTTAGTCAGTTGGTCAGCCTTGCTGGAAGTTCAGTTCGAGATGTAGGATTTTTCTGGGAACTTCAGTTCATAACTGAGTAAAACTTTCTTTAAAGTTTTCCTTAGACTGTTAGGGTTTACTTTGCTAATATAAATTGAGAAAATGTGCTGGCTCCTAAGAACATAGCATGCGATACTATTAAAAAAGGCATAATACTTTCAGTTTTAATAGCTTTCTGTCTGCTTATAGGTGGAATACACATCATTTTAGAACAGTTTAGGTTCAAAGCAAAAATGAGTGAAACAAAGGGTGAGGGGTGAGGGTTTCCACATGCCACATCCTTGCCTGGTCACTGCCTCTATCCACTCTGGCTGTTAAGTGGGCAATAAATAACACAGAGGTAAGACAAAAAACAAATGAAGTGAGAAAGGTATCAATAGATATTGATTGAGAAGAGATATTGATGATTGCTGATGAGGTAATCATTCAGAAGAGAGAAATGGTTGAATTTTGATTGCTTTTGAAAGAAGTTTCATTCGTATAAAGATATGACAGAAATAGAGTTTTCTCTAGGATCTATGATCTCTCCAGCCATGTGTATTTGACTATATTTACAGTGCCACCTATGAGTTCCCTCCCATTGAGAGGGCTTTAAGTCCAAATAGATAGTTGTTTACCCCCTAGATAAAAGTGCACTACTGCTCCAATATAGTTTGCTTGCCAGTCATTGTGGTTATTGGACCACTGGTTGATTTTCTCCCTTAGCATCTTGCATAATATCCTCTAAAACTCTGAGAGCTAGTGTTACGGGAGAAAACTTCCAGAGCAATTCCTGCTTCATTGCTCCAAGTTCTGGGTCTGGAGTATGTCCTGTCTTCAGCAGTATAGGGTTTTACTTTCAAGGTCTGGGAGATAATCAAGGGCTGTGGCAATAGTCTGTGTTACTTTGGGAGTCTTTTGGATCATCCCGTTCAACAACTTGAAGGGAGTTTTCTCATACCTGGCAATGTCAGAAACTTTGTAGTTTTTAAATCACATTTTTTTTTCTTTGGAAGTATTATCAAGGTATGTATGGTCTTCTGTTTTATTTTGTTTCTCTATTTTATGTCAACCTTTTAGGATATTTAGCTATGGTTTAGTATTACATTAATGTTTTAAAGTGGTTTTTAATTTTTAATTAATTTATTTGTGTATGTATGTGAATGTACATGCAGGGCACCACATGTGTTTATGTAGAGGTCTGAGGATAACTAGAGGTATTTGGTTCTCTCTACCATGTGGTCATCAGGTATATCACCCTACTTTGGTGTTTAATAGAAGAAAACTTTTTATTGGGTGTCACTAAAATCAGGCATTTTATATAGAAAATATTTGGTAATTCAACAAATTTAGGAAAACACCTTAAAAAAAAAAATCCCTTTACTTTTACCTGTATTGAAGTTCTTGGTTTGGTGACTGTACCAGTTCCTTTTTCTTTCACTTTGCTAAAGTTCCCGATAAGAAGCAATTTACACAGGGAGATGTTAATCTTGGCTCAGGGTTTGAGGAAATACCATCCGTTGTATTAGGATGTACAGGATGGCAGGCAGAACTTTGGTGGCCACACACCTGATTGGATCAGAAAGCACAGCATACTGATACTCATTTGTTTCCCCTTTTCCTCTTTATTTAGCCTGGGCTCCCAGCATAGGGGCTGGTACCACTCACATTGAGAAGTGTCTCCTAAGGGATTCTAAAGTCAATGAAGCCACAGTGAAGATGAACTTATCACAGTGACTAATTAAGACCTCTTACCCTTTTTAAATTTTGTTGTGGTACTTTCTCTAGACCTCAAGTTATTATGTCACCCATCTGTGTCTGCTACTAAATGCTAAGTTGCCAACAGACAAAAATTAAATCCTCTCAAATACATATCTTCATATTTAGTTCGGATCATTTTATAGTCTCAGTAGCTAGACTTTCTTATTTGATTTTTTTTCTTTTAATTGGCATCTCCCTGTTACTCCAACTGGCCTGGAACTCTATATGGAGACCAGGATGACCTTGATCTCACAGAGATCCACCTGCCTCTGCCTCCTGAGTGCTGGGGCTAAAGGTGTGTGCCACCACAGCCAGCCTCAGTGAATATTCTTTAAATGAATACATTCACACTCCTGAACCTCCATCCCTGCACTTTTCCCATGCTGTTCAGGTTGGCAAGCCACTGGTTCCGTGTGGCCAAGGAACATTTGAAATGCTTCTGTTTTGAGTTGAGATTTGATTTAAATACAAAATACCCACTAGGTATTAAAGTAAAATATATCTCATTAATATTTTTATATTGAATCCATGTTAAAATGAGAATTTAAAATATTATTTTAAATAAAGTATTTATTCATTATGTATTTCTTTTTTTAAAAAAATGCCACTATAAAATTTAAAACTGCATTTATGGTTTGCATTTGTGGCTTGTACTAAGTTTCTGTTAGTGCTATCCTTAAGCAAAAGTTGGCACATGATGAAGCATGGGTCATATGATGAGTTTTTAGATGACCAACCAGCTAAAGACAATTTTTACATTTTTAAAGGATTGTTAACAAAAGTATGTTATACAGTAACCACAAGTGACATACAAGCCCATGGTGTTTGCTCACTGGCCCTTAATATGTGAGATTTGCTTACTCTTGTTTAAGGAGTTATGAGGACAGAGGTCTTGGTTCTTACCTTCCAGCAGCTTACAGTTTAGGAAAAAATGGCATTTTAAAATAAATTTATTCAGTGATAGTGTTTTAAATGTGCTTAGTCATTATATATAGTAGAAGTGGACTAGAAAGTTGTGGTAGTTTGAATGAGAAACGTCTCCGAGGAGTTTTTGACCACTTAGTCTCCAGTTGGTGGTGCTGTTTGGAGAGGGTTATGGAACCGTTAGGAGGCGTGGCCTTGCTGAAGGAAGGCTTTGAAAGCTCATAGCCCGGCCCCACTTCCAGCTAGCTCCCTTTCCTTCTGCTTCCTGTGCCCACTTGAAGATGTACATGCTCAGCTTTTGGCTCCAGCTGCCTCTTGCCGTGCCTCCCCACCATGATGGACTCTTTTTTTTTTTTTTAAATATTTTTATTTTTATTTTATGTGTACGCGTGTATTGCCTGCATGTAGGTAAATGCACCCATGTTGTGTAATGCCCTCAGAGGACAGAAGAGACCATCAGATCCCCTGGAATTGGAGTTACAGTTGTTAGCTGTCATGTGGGTGCTGGGATTCAAACCCAGGTCTTCTGCAAGAACAGTTAGTGTTCTTATTAGCTGAGCCGTCTCTCTAGCCCCAATGATGGACTCTTAATCCCTCTGGAAACATAAACCCAGATAAATTCTTCCTTCTATGAATTGCCTTGATCATGATGTGGATAGATCATCATAAGGGAAAAGTAACTAATGGAGGGTGGGACTGGAGAATGGGATAAACTGTGCAGTAACAAAGATGGATCTCCCTTCAGACACACACTGTCACAGCTACTTTGTAAAGAGATACCTTTTTTTTTTTGCGTCCTATCACATCCTGAGAGTCTGCTACCTAGGGAATGAAACCTGTAGTAGGTCAGTGGTATTCTACTTGAGAGTTATGCAAACAAAGGGACAAAGACAAGAATAAATAGAAGCTCTGTTGGGGATTAGTGGGATTAATTACATGAACAGCACAGAGTGTTTTCCTTTGAAATGATAGGCAGGCAATAAGGCTGCCAGAAAGAGTGTATCCTGGGAAGAGCAAAGCCTCCCCCTCAAAAAATACATGTATATTCATTTTAATAATTAATTTTTTAATTCTTTTGAGAATTTCATATATGAATGCTATATTTAGTCATTTCCATCCCTCCCTTTACCCCTTCCCATGTTCCCCACAACTCCCTTTTAATTTAGTGATCTCTTTATTATTATTATTATTATTATTATTATTATTGTATGTGGTAACAATAATAATTAAAGAAGGGAGCATTTGGGAAAGGACAAAATGTGGAGAAAGCAGTGCCCAGGAGAACTAGGATAGTGTGAATCTAGAAAACAGAAATCATTAAATATGTTTGTTTCTCAACCCTTAACTTTAAATCTGTGCCTAATTTCAAGCATTGTCAGTAAGTGATAGTTGGATGCAGAGTTTAACTAGAACCTTATTAGTTGGAAGTTTAAAGGTTGGGATTATTCTGGAAATGTAGTTGGGATCTTCCTCGAAGGCTGACTTGGGTTTTCTGCCGGTAGTCTATTCCAAAAATGATAGGAAAAGTGCCGGTCCAGTGTCCTGGGCTGCACCAGAGGGCTACCCACTCCTGGTTATGCAAATGCCTGGTTATGCTTCATTCTCTTCTTTTAGATGGGAAACAGTTGTCCACAGCTAGATGCAAGGCAGACGCAGAATTGTGTGGCTGATGAAGGAGTTAACCTGGGCTCTTTATGTTTCCTTCATGGATTTATATCACTCAAGCTGACTTGGAGGGCAGTGTTTTTATTTTTATAGATCGATCGATGAGGTTGCTTGTTTATACTGCTGTTTAGAACTAAGAAGAGTCTTGTTCTCAGGCTGGGAGGTGTGGCTTAAGACTGTGGTAGAGTTCAAACAGCCTCGTCCTCCCTGTGTGCCAGCCTTTAGAACCAAGAGGGGGAAGAAGTACGTTGTTTTATAAGACAGTTTTCTCAACTTGAAGCACTTTTTCCTCCTCTGGCATTTATTACAGATGGTGGAATATGATCTGCATACGTTTCACTGACAAAAGTGAAGATGGGCAGTGTACAATTTTAAGCTGATTAAAAATAACCCCTTAATGTGTCAATGAAATGACTGCCCATTTACAGTGGGAAGAGTTTTGAAAAGTAGCCTGCTTTGCCTGGCTTTGGTCAGTAGCTCTGAAGTAAATTCATTTTGGGTTGCCTGTTGAATATTATATACTGTTTCCACATGCCCAAAAGTGTGTAAAAATAGGTATTCAGAAAGATGGAGCTATTAAAGGCAAATAGGAATATAGGAGATTTAAGTACATATTCAGTTAAATAAACAAGTTGTCTTAGTATGAATTTTAATTCCTGAGGAATGTTTGCATTGTAAATATGCCTAGTAATTTTCTAAAAGGAACTACTGTTGCCTGCTCATAAATCTATTTCTAAACGTTGGTACTTTTGATTAAGATAAAATTTTATGTATATATATATATGTACATATATGTGATGAATGAAGGCATATAGGAATGACTTTTTTAATTTTTAAAATTAGCTTTATCATGCCGGAAATTTTACGCAATAAAATTCATGACCTTTAAGTGTATAATATGATGGATTTTGGAGAATGTATGCAGCTATGTAATAATGACCAAAGTTTTGGTACTGAACATTTCCAATGACGTCCATTCTCCTGTTTGAAGTCACTTCCTTTCCCTTACTTCCTGGTCCCTAGCAAGCTGATGATGTCACTATAGTTTTACTGTTTCTAAAATTTCATATAAATGCAATCATATGCATGTATCTTTATCGCTACTCTTCCCTATTACAGTGCCAGTACCAGCATCCCTTCTTATTGCTAAAAATATTCTGTTGTATGGTTGTACTATACTTTTTTATTGGTTCATTAGGCAGTAGACATTTGATTTCTTGAAGTTTTTGATTATTGTAAATAAACTATAGTAAACATTCATATACATCCTTCTGGTTGGAAATGTTTTCATGAATAATATAAGTAATATGTTTATGAGAGTTTGTTGCCTTCTTGTGCCTATTTTGAACAACATATTTATTTTACTATCTCAGTTAAAATGAAAAACCCATCTACTTTCAAATTATTGGCATTATTGTATAATACAAATCACTGACCAAAGCAAGAATCTCTGAATCTGTTAATGTTGATAATACATTATATCTGTGCACATACATACTGAACGATGTAGAGAATGGAGCTCAAGCTGGTGATGGAGCTAAGGTCTGATTCAAAGATTATTATATCTATCATGAAAAGTAAATAGGGGCTGGAGAGATGGCTCAGTGGTTAAGAGCACTAGCTGCTCTTGCAGAAGGTCTGGGTTCAAATCCCAGCACCCACATGGCAGCTAACAATAGTGCATAACTCCAGTTCCAGGGGATCTGACGCCCTCTTCTGTCCTCCATGGGCACTGCACAACAGAGGTGCACTTAAATACATGCAGGCATAACACTCGTACACATAAATAAAAATAAGTAAAATTATAAAATTAAAAAAAAAAACTAAAAAATATTTTAGATCCCTGGGACTCTCTGTGGTCCTTGGAGTACAGCATCACTGGGAGGGTGGCAGATGTGCAGGTTCCTGGCCCTGCCTCTGAGCCACCGACTCACAGCCTACACGCTAACCAGAGATGCCCAGGTGATCTGAGTGTTTGAGAAGCTGCTGGAGAAGGTCAGGGGAGAGAGGATCAGTGCTGCACCAGAAACTGATTTTGGAGTGGAACTAGATGATCATTTCAGCACCCACGTGTGCGCACGTGCGTGCCTGCGTGCATGCTCCATTCATCACCCTCCTGCTCACCCATCCCCTTCCCCAGCCCTGGCACCAGGAGATTGACCCAGGGCCTCCTGAATGCTAGGCAAACACTTCATCACTGAGCTGTATCCCCAACCCATGCTGCAACTTTTCAGCCTTTAGGGCTTGACCTTTTGAAAGAACAATGAACAGAATTTTCTCTGAAGAAACTAACTGTTCCTTGTAGTAAAAAAAATTATGGAAAACCTCAGCCAATTTTCATGATGTTCTTGCACAAAGGCCATGCTAATCTCTATATGGTTCAAATTCACAGTAGGGACTGCTGACATGAGCACAGGAATGAGTTCTTTGTATCACAGCGATTTTAATCACTACACTGAACATACTATTTTGCAAATCTGTGTACTATTATATATTTGGATTTTCAACATATATTAGTTTACCTTTATTTTGGCTTAGGATTTTTTTTATTGCCCAAAATCTTATTATTTCATTGAGAATGTAAATAAGATATTCAGAGATTACGTAAATTATTCATCAAATATGAGAGGAGATGGGAAACAGACCAAAGAGAAAGGAGAAGTTTGTGTAAGACAGTTGGTGTTTATTATTACTATTTTTGTTATTATAATAATAATTATTATTAATTTGCAAACTGCTGCACCACTTCAACAATCGGCCCATGAACGTGTAGAGAACAGGCCTGGGAAAGTTCAGAGCCTTGCCTTGCACAGCTCGGTATAATGTAAGATGTTGGAAGAGTGCCTTAGGTAGCGTAGTATAGCCTATAGGGAAAAGCTTTTACTGTTTTGGCAATATTCTGATAAATTACTTCCTTCTCAGTGTATGCAGAAGAGATGGAGCACGGAGTGGAGCAGAGGAGCTCCTTCTCTCTGCACGGTGCCCACAGTTCTGTGTGGTACCCTAAGGAGCTGTGGAGTCAAACCTGCTTTCCCTGACTCTTTGAAGTTAAGAAGCACTTGACCTACATTCTTAGGGTTAGAGCCTCTTGGGAGCCCTGGTGATGGCTTTTTCCTTCATAAAGATTCCTACCTTTTTTAAAATTAATTATATTCTAGGGGGTTGCAGGCTCTTTTTTCGTTGACTATTAACTGTCAAAACAAACACACTAATGATACTTAGAGGACAACTTCATTACAAAGCTGAAGGCATTAATGACAGCTAGTATTAATGCTTCATTAATAAATAAACAGGGGTATAGAAATTAGAGCTTCCCTTCATGAAGTCTTACGGTGTCTCCACACTTACTGGTCTCAGGGTTAGGAAACTCCCAGTTTGAGATCGGATGATTCTCTGGATACAAGACTGATTCTCAATCCTGGGTTCACCCACCTGCTCCAGATTCACTCATTAGCAAAGCTGATGTGGATCATAAATATATATTTTATTTTTATATGAGGTTTTTAAAGGCTAACAAACATGAGAAGTTTGCATGTAGAAAGAAGAATCTTGGCTCTAGCTTGGTAATGCTACTTTAGCATCAGTAACAGAGGGACACAAGAGTGAGAACCCCCGTGTTAAAATTCATCTTCCCTTTACATGAAAAGAAATTGTGTGTGTGTGTGTGTGTGTGTGTGTGTCTGTGTGTCTGTGTCTGTGTGTATGTGTGTCTCTGTGTGTGTGTGTCTGTGTGTGTGTGTGTGTCTGTGTGTGTGTGTGTGTCTCTGTGTGTATGTGTGTCTCTGTGTCTGTGTGTGTGTGTCTGTCTGTCTGTCTGTCTGTGTGTGATGTTTGTATATTTGTGTGTGTGTTTATATTTGTGAGGACAGGTATACAGGTACCCTGATGCTGGTGTGGAGGTCACCTTCTATGTCATTTGAGACACAGTCACTTGGTTGTTCGCATCTATGTACTCCAGACTAGCTAGCTGAGATCTTCTGGCAGTTCTGCCCCCACCCCCATCACCCCGTAGGAGTGCGTGGATTAAAGATGCATGCTACTGCTGAGGGTTCAAGCTTACATTCTCATGCTCACAGGCACATTTGCCCACTGAGTTCTCTCCCTAGCCCCTCACTTAACTTTTGAGTGCTGAAGGTGTTATAGTAAATATGATTTCATATTTGGATTTACTTTAATATATATTAAAATTAGAAAATGTTATTCAAGTAATGTAGGAAAATATTCTTTTAGTCTAAAATACTACCTTTGGTAATTCCTAAACAGTGAGTAAGACTCTAGACAAATGCAAACATGTCTATTGAAAATAAACATTATTATTATAATTATTATTGTTGTTATTGTTGGTCTTTTTGAGACAGGTCTCCCTGTAGCCCCAGCTGCCCTGGACACACTTATGTAGACCAGGCTGACCCCAAACTCACAGGGATCCACCTGCCTCTGCCTCCCAAGTGCTGGGATTAAAGGCATGCACCACCACACCCATCTAAAAGATTATTATTTTATGCATACATTTGGTTATAGCCATAGTACATCTGACTTTATAGTACATGCTTTTATTAGGTGTTGAGCTCCAATAAAAGCCAGTTAGCCTTTCAGAATGCAAACATTTCCATCCCAGATGGAATGCAGGGTATAGGTAACAATTAGACACAAGGAGAAGGAAGCCAGGGATCTTTTTCTTCTAACACTTGCTGCCTTTACTCTACATTTTTATTTTGTCCGTGAGGACCAGAACCAAAGAACAGCAGGATTTCAGCAGGTAAGAGGTGATGTTCAACAAGGGTCAGTGGATGGTACCAAAGTCTCATTTATTATTAGACTGATTCCAAGTAGCTCAGTACTGACAGTCTCTAGCAGTTCTGTTAACATTTTGGAATGTCACCCGCTAAAGCTCTTTTTGGGCAGGCTAATATCCTAGGATTTTTTTTCCTTTTCTTTTTTTTTTAATAAGAGTAGGAGCTCATACACTTTGCAAATGTTGCTTCTCTCGGTATCATGAAAGCTCAGTGGGCGGGACTGTGGCTAGAAGGTTTTAAGATTGACTAGCTTACCCTCACCCCTTTCTCTATGCTACAGATGGCATCCCTCTGGAAAGTTAGCTCCTGTCAGTTTTGCTCCCCTTGCTCCCATCTCGGGTAAGCTCGTGCGTCCTGCCTGAATAGGGAAGTAAAACTTCCCTGAACCTGTGGCTTGATGAACATTGTCATGAGAAGTTCTACAAATTATAGAACTGGAACTTGACAAGAGATTTTTTTTATATGATTCCCAATAAAGAGAGTACTTGGCCAGGCATGGTGGCACACGCCTGTAATTATCTTAGCATGCAGGTACTAAGGCAGGATGATCACAAATTCGAAAGCAGCCTAGACTGTATAACAAGACCCTTTCTCGTAAAAATGAAAATATTAAAAAGAATAGCCAGGCATGGTGGCGCAGGCCTTTAATCCCAGCACTTGGGAGGTAGAGGGAGGTAGAGGTAGGCGGATCTCTTGAGATTGAGGCTAACCTGGTCTACATAATGATTTCCAGGCCAGCTGGGGCTGCAGGGAGACCCTGTCTCAAAAAGACAAAAAAAAAATTGTAAACTTTATGAACTAGTGTTCAGTATATCTGTGCAAAGTTTCAAATGTCTTTGTGTATGTTTTCTGTGACTGTTGAGTGAAAAAGAAATGAGCACTATGTAATGTAGGTTATTAAAATGTCATATTATTCAAATATTTGCAGAATGAAGATTTTATACATTTTGAGTAGTGATGTTATCACATTGATGTTACATATTTTAAATTTATCTAAAGCACTCTAAGCCTGTCTGTTTCCCCCCTTCATGGATAGTATTGGTCTTTTCATGTATGAATGGGAAAAATATGTGCTGCACTGAGACACTGCACCGAGACTTACTAAAGGACACTGAGTGCTAGAGCTAATCTTAGAGAACAAGAGATTGAAGATGGAGACACCTAGCAAGAGCTCTCAGATTACTTGGTGATTTCCTCAGCAGCATTTTCATTTTTGCTGATGCAGTCATGTCATTGTTGACTTTATTGATCTCACGTGTTGCTATTTTCTTTGTTTTTTCCTCAGGAATATGCCTGGATTCCATTAAGGTACAACATAGAATTATGTTTACTGACCATGCTTCACAAAAGGGTCGTATAATTTGGCCGGTTTCCTTTGCCACTCATATGAGCAGTGAGGCAGAAACAATCAGGGTTTCCCCAGTCATTCTGGAACACTAGCTGATCTTTTAAAATGTAGACGGAACTCTGGGAACTCTGTTCCTCCTGAAGGCGTTGTCTTTATTTCCTCTGTCAGGTTCTGTACTTCTTCCTACCAACCTTTCCAACTTGGAAGGCAAGTTGGCTAGTTTTAATCTTTTTAAAAAACATTTATTTATATACGTGTGTATGTCTCTGTGTGTGTGCATGTGTGCGCTTGTGTGTGCATGCATGTGCACATGCAGCACATGCTATAGCACTCATATGGCAGTCAGAGGACAATCTGTGAGGATCAGTTCTCCTTCCTCCAACTGGGTTCTGAGACTCAAGCTCAGGTCACAAGGCTTGGAGGCCAGTGCTCTCATCCACTAAGCCATCGCACTGACCCCATAATTGTCCTTCTTTAAAAAAAGTTATGTATTGTGTGTGCGTGTATGTATGTTATGTGTGTGTGGGTGAGTGCATGGATGTCAGAGGACAACTTTCAGGATTCAGTACTTTCCACTATGGGTTTTAGAGATTGAACTTAGGTTGTTGGGTTGTTACAAGTCATCACTTTTACCCACTGAGCCATCTCACCAGCAGTTTTAATCTTATAAAGCATATACCTCCACTTCTAACTGTTGATAGATATGGTACTCAAGTCTAAGAATAGATGCTGAAATTCAGTCTTCAGTTTTCTAACCCATGTATTTATGGTAGAAAAGCTGAACCATGTTAATTTTAATGGATGCTTTTGCATTTACGTGTGTGTACGTGTGTGTGTGTGTGTGTGTGTGTGTGTGTGTGTGTGTGGTGAATTTCCTTAAACCCTCCAAGTTGTTATTGGTATAGATGACTCTTGACAGGGAATCTTCTGGATTGTAAGTATCAAGCTGATTGTGACTCCCTGTATGGTGTAATAAACTTCTTTAGTGCACTAAAGTAATCTTGATTTCCATGACTAAGGGGTCTCATGGGATTTAAAAACATTTAATATTTCATATTTCGTGTATGATATATTACTAGTATCAGTAGAGATGTGTTCAGAAAGAAGAGACAAGTGATTTAAGAATGTGAGGAAATTAATGTCCATATACAGAATGGCAGTTCTTGAATTTCAGTCTTCAAGTAACTTGTATGCCACTGTGAATCAGCGAAGATATATGTTGAGTAAATTAATGTTGATTAAAGTCTGCCTACAACTGACATTGTTCAGTAATATTAAGAAAATATTCAATATTTTTAAGTGATAGAGAAGTTCATCATCATAGATGGAATAATGATAAATTTGCTGATGGAAATGCCCAGTAATATAGAAATGACTGAGTTAGATACTTTGAGAAATGCAATTTTGGTTTTAAAATAATAGTAGCATTTCTGATTTAATAACATTTCCAATTAAATATAGCTGCTTCAGTGTCTCTGAGGCGATAGAAGATGACAGGTCAGCGTAGGCGCAGATCTGCTCAGAAGGACATTCACTGCGAACCTTAAGGACTTGTTTTCTATTTCTGTTATTTCTATTTTACAGATCACCTGCTTAGACATCCAGGACCTTCCCTCAGAGTCCTTGCTGTGAGCAATGGTCATTCAGATGAGATATGTTAGTAGCCAAGATGGCAGGCTATAGACTTGTAATCTTTTTTCTCCCACTGGTTTTTTCAACACTTTCAAACCAGTATGAATTCAAGGATCAGGGAATGGCTGCACTGGAGATGAATCATAAGTCACATTGGTCTGTTGCTTTACTTGGTTATGACAGGTTTGCAGCGCTGGAATTTTCTTTATTGTAATCTCCTCTGGTTCATGTTGTTGTTCTGGTTTGGCCTCATTTTGTCATTTTTGCATGGCTGTTTCCCCATGTGACCTTCTCTGCCATGGTGCTCAGATCTAATGGTGTGCTTCCTCATTCTTGGGACAATGATTATTGGGCATCTGTTATATGCTTAGCATCTTTTTAGACTTTGGAGAAACTGGTTGCTACTAAAACTCCCTCCCTTGGGGAGATGTGAAAAGCATCCACCCTCAATGCCCCAATGACAGACTGAGGTATAACTCCATCAGCGTTCACCCTGAGGAACCAGTGAGACTGTTGGGCTTACTTAGAGCAATGGGTGAGGGTTTATCTACAGGACTTTGAGTGCTCCCCTCTAAGACTGCACCAGAAAGTCGTTACCCAGCATGGGTAGTGGCTTCCCTGTAGCAGCATAAATGGAGCTCTCCTCCCTTAGACTTTCCCCAACCCCTATCCTCTAGTCCTTCCCTGAGCTCACATGCATTTAGAGCTGAATTGCCCACTATGGGTTAAGAAATGTGGCTGGATGCTCAGGTGACGGTCCTGTGACCCTCCTGTCCCTCCATCAGTGAGGGATAGTCAGCAGTCAGCCAGTTTGGAAAGCTGAACTCAGAATGATGGGGTCTGTCTGGCTCAGAGGACAGTCCTGTACAACAAGGTAAACAAGACTTGAACAAGACACCAAGTTCCGTGTCATCAGGTAATTAACATCGTAGTGGTAGTCTAAGAATGTTGGAGGTAGCAGATTCTTTTATCCAATGAGTCAAATTGGTGTGATCATCCTCAGACGGTGTGAAGTGCTCTGAAGGAAACAAGTAAGATGATGTGATTCAAAGGGATATGGTGATAGTGGAAGTGCTTGAGAACGGAGAGTGAGGGTCAGTTGCTAGTACTTCAGCAGTCTGAATGCTGAGCAGGCTCATGGGAAAAGCCAAGAAGACATGCAAGCTAGGAAAAAAAAAAGGATGCACAAAGACCAGAGACAAGAAGAAGAAAGGCAGGGTGGTGGGGTACTGTCACATCCAGTTTACAGGCACAGAAAGCAGACCACATGAGGCTGGAGAAAGAAAAGGGTCACCTCCACACAGAAGCATAGCAACCACAGCCTGCAGCTTGACCCCCCCCACTCCCCTCCAATGCAGTGGAGGTTTGTGTGAAGGAAAATTGTGGCATTCTCTCTGGATCAGTATCATGAGGGAATTGATGTGAAGCACTGCACAGCGGGAGGAGCTGGAACTGTAATACATCCCAAGAAAGGCCTCAGCCTGCTCTACTGTTGTGGGCTCAAGGGTGGGGCAGTCCTTCCTTTAGACAGAGGGCCAGGTTTTTATGATGGTGCAAAGACTGCTGTTAAATGCAAACATGACCTTCACCAAGGCTGTGCTCTTCAGCTGAGGCAGGTCTTCTAACTCAGAGCCTACCTGGAGAAAAGCCTCAGCTGACAGCCAGATGCTCTCACAGTTGCAGCAGCAGGGGATGAGTTCCATGGCCCTGAAGGTTAATGCAGCCTTGCATCCATCACACCACGGGAAAGAGTTCACCACTGAGGCATCAGCTTGTTGTTCCGAACATCGTGTTTAAATATTTGGTAAATAATTGAAATGACAACAGATCCAGTTGTATGCATGCACATAATTACATGTGCATATGCAGTTTTCTCCTGTGCGCCTGCATGTTTTTAAAGGCGGAATGTGGAATGGAGGATGTTAACCATCAAATAGCATTGCTCCTGTTCAGGGATAGACTAAAGGCTTAGGGCAGAAGTTGGAAGGTGAAGGTCAGGAGGTTAGTAATTCTGTGATATGGATAAAGGAAGCAGGGAATACAAACGATTAGGTCTTGGCAACTAGAAGGGAATGAGTTCTGTTCACTGCGGGGCATTCATGAGGTGCGCTGTTTAAAAGGTAGAGAACTCTGGGAGCTGGACAAGTTTTAGAATTAGATCAGAAGTCAGATGAGAGACAGAAATTTAGATCATTGATGGTAACAATAATTGTGTAAATCCATAAAATTTACTACATTAAATGACAAAGAAGACTGCTCGCCTCCTCCCCCCAGGATGCTGTACTCTTTTGAACGAACTTGTTTCTTAGTTGGAATTCTGACAGCATATAGCCCTCATGGTGAAGGACACACACTATTTAATCGGGAGACTCATTATTCTGTCCCATGCTGCTTTCAAATAGCGTTTTGGGCTGCTCTGTAACACATGTAGTTTTGATAGATTACCTTAAAATGCAGAATCTTCTAGAAGCCTTTTGAGACTAAACTCTTCTAAAAAACATAGTCATTATTTAGTCACGAAGAGAATTGAGTATTTTTCCTTTGGGAACCTGATCCACTTAATACTTGTATTTGATAAGGTGTGAATCTCTATTTAATTGCAAGATGTTCCCCTCTCTGCTCATGGTTTTGTTACAGTAGCAAAAAGCCCCATAAGATTAACTGGTCAAAAAACAAATTCTCTAGTCTCTCTGTTGGAAGGCCCACATTTCCACTGGTCAAAGGACCACCCCTAAGAAGGCACTTCATCTTTAGTCAGTCTAAATAGGTGGGCGGGATGCCTCATGTGTTAATGAGATAGTGAACTTTTCTTGCCTGGAATCCCGCCTCCTAGTGCAGAGCTCTGGACCAGCCTCAGACATGTTGGCCCTCTGTAAATCTGCTTGCTTTTCTGAAGAATTCAGAAAATCAAAATCTTTCTCCTTTTCTTCTCCATATCCCTTTTCTAGACGTGCTTTCTTTAAGTTAAGCTTTGGGCTGCCCAGCACCTTCTCCTTCTTTTTGTCTAAAGCTTTCTTCTCCCTTCCATGTGACTGCCAGTCTACCACGTGTCTCACCTCCATGCAGGCTCTAAACTTTCATGGCTTCATGGCTTTTTTTCCTTCTCCCCTCTGTTCTACTGTTTCTCCCCTGTATCAGTTTTTTTGTTCATTTTGTAAATATCAACATTATATGGTCATATCAAATATTATCTTGTAAGAGAAAACTATCTGATAATGTGTGTCACATTCTCTGTTATGAGTAAAACAACGGATAAAGAGGAAACGGTGCCTGATGATCTAATATTTCATCTTTGGGGCAAAGGTAGAATAAAAATACCTCATTTGTATTTGGCTGCTTTTATGTTACTGACAAGAACAGTCAGAGGCTACCCATATTCAGCCGGGAGGTAGAGTCCCAAGAATTCTTGAGCTTCATATTTCTTATAAAGCATATGCCAGATAAGAGATTTTAGAGGCTGAAAAGTTCCCTTGTTTGGCCACAAAAGAAACTGGCTGTTGTAGCATAGTTTATTATTGCCCTTTTTCTTATTCTGTGTTAATACCAGATTTGTGGACAACCGCCACTGGCCCATTTCAGTCTCTTGTCCTCCTAATAGACTGGTGACTATTTAGACTATCCCTCTTTTCATCCTATAGGCTTAGATCATTAGAATTAGATTTGATTGGTTACCTGACTTGCCTTTAAGATGTTTTGTGACTGTAGGCCTCAGAAAATAACATGTAAGGCCAATCAGTATTTAGTTGGCCATAACTTCCCATCAGCTATGTTAGGTGGGTATTGTACTGCTGGGATTAAAAGTTAGTAGTGATTTGTAACAGAATATTCTGGGACATAGAACAGAGTGACTGCATACCCCTAAACATGTCTTCATTTCAGTGATACATGGCTGAAAAATGTACTATGAGGACTGATTCGGTTATTTCCCTCAATCAGGGAAGGAGACAAGGGAAAGATGGTTAGAAGTTTCTTGAGTTCTAACTTGGAAAGGACATAATTGGTAGAAATGATGAAAATGTTTTTTAGGCTAATTCTCTGGTGAATATTGCAAACATTTTCTATCTATCTATCTATCTATATATATATATATATAGTGTGTGTGTGTGTTTATCTGTGATTCTAGGAAATTTCTATCTATTCTTGCAGTTTTTTATATGTTGAGACTATTTTTCTTCTACTTTTCTGTTTTTAAAAATACTTTAGGTGAACATCATTATTTGAGCAATTTGATGTATTTCAATACCTGTATGAAAATAAGAAAGGTGCTTACTAACTTTGCATTAAAATGCTTGGAAGCTTGGCATAAAATTGCTCACTGACCAATACAAGTAAGAATAAGTCTCTTCAAAATCTCAACATGGCGGTTGGGGGCGGGGGGTGGGGAGGTGGGCAAGTTCTGCCCCTAGCTGAGGAGCTATTAGCATTTGATAGCTGCTGAAAGGGGGCAGGGGCTGCTGGTAGGTCAACCACTCTCCTGGGCAGATTCCACGCCCAGTAGTATTTGGGCGATGCATATTAGACTTGATAGGGATAGAAAAAGAAAATGAACAGGAAGATGGGAGGGTAGATAGGAGGGGTTGGATCTGGGAGGAGTGGGGTAGTCAGGATCCAATATATTGTATGAAGTTCTCAAAGAATTAATAAAAATAGTATAAGAAAAAAAGTAAGTCTCTTGAAGAATGTACTGGTTTGTGCCTCTAGACCCAGATACCTGGAAAGCTGAAGCAAGAGGGTCATTTGAAGCTAAGAGTTCTGGACAGGCTTAAGTAATAAAACAAGATCCCAGGGTGGGACAGAGCAGGGCCACTCCTTCTGTTCCTGCGTAAGCACATTACTCAAAACTGACCTCCAGACTTTGATTTGCTGGGTTTATTTTTAGAAGTAATGACAGTGTAGCACTTTGAGGCCTGGATGTTATTTCTAGACTGTAGAGTAATGTTTTTCTGAGAAATATAATTTCAGGATTTTAACTGGCCTTTTTGGTAAAGATTTCTGAAGTTTTTCCAGTAACAGACTTTCTGAACAGAAAGGAGAGCTTCGGGAAGCAGTATGCCTCCCCTGTTCCCGGTGACCTGGGCCTCAGCCAGAGTGGCTGGCATTGTCCGAGCAGGCACACCACCATCTCATCTCTGAGAATGGACTCAACCTGAAGGTTTAGGACAATGTTATTAGAATTTAAAGAAAAGATTCTCAGGGCAGGCAAGCTGTAAATCTCAGCAACTGCCCTGAAGGAAGAAGGAAAAAAGTCATGAAGCCATGCTAGTTTAGAGCCTGCAAGGAGGCCAGATGTGACAGTCTTGCAGCCACATGGTTGGGAGGGGAAGGGAGCTTTAGAGAAAAAGTAAAGCAATGCAAGATGTTGGGGCAGCCCAGAGGGGTTAGAATAGAACTATGAAGACGAAAAGAAGTTACCTATTTCTGAATTTCTTAGAAAAGTGGGCAGACTTACAGAAAGCTGTGTGTCTGTGGCCAGGTCCCTAAACACTATACTAGGGGCTGGGGATTCTGGGCAGAAGTAAGTTCAGCATCCCGTGAACTCTTTCACTGGGTATTCTGCCTGTCTCTTTGTGTGATTTAAGGTGAACCTGCCTTTCTAGGTGTGGACCTGTGACCAGGTGATTGATCTGGCAAAACTGGAAATTTGGGTCTTCATCCAGGCCAGAGATTCTCTCCCCCAGTTTTTCCTTAAGGAGCTTTTTGCCACTTTAACATTACCTGCTTTGAAGAGATAACCCTAAAGTCATTCAGGAACCATATTAGAGTCCCCAAATACTTTTGGTATTTTTTTACCTTTGACACAGACCAGGCTGCTAGGAGGCCCGAGGACATTTTTGGCTTTTATCCTTGAAAGAAACTGATTACTTTCCTCTGGTCTTTTTACTCTAAACTGCCTAGCCAAATGCTACCTCCTGGTCATATCAGTATAATAGTAACTTTTATGTATATATTTTAGGTTTGTGTTAATTATATGATACACAGTTATTGAATATGGATAGTAATACAGAGATATGTACTCAAATCTATTTAATTTTCACAGTTACAATTTTTGTTAGCATCCTAATTGAAATCTTTGCTTGTAGTCCTCTGTCTGGTCAGTATTCTACAATCAACTTTCTTTTTCTAAATAAAATGACAGCCACCATTTTTATTTTCTTTAAAGTTATTTATTTATTAACTTATTATTATTTTGTGTGTTTGTATATGTGTATATCAGAGGACAACTTTTAGGAGCCTGCTCTGTGTTTACCTTGGGCTCCCTGATCAAGCTATAGTCAGGCTTGTGTGGCAATTTGAGCCATCCAGGAGGTCCTTACTTTGTAGTTACCAGGCTCTGTCCAGGCCTTTTATATATAAATCTCTTAACAACCCTATGAAGTAGATGTTGTTCATGTCCTCATTTTATAGAAAAAGAAACTGAGGCTTGCCTGGCCTGGTGGTGCATGCCTTTAATCCAAGCACTTCGGAGGCAGAGACAGCCCTCCCTGTGAGAGCAAGGCCATCCTGGTCTACACAGTGAGTTCCAGGCCAGCTGGGGCTACAGGGAGACCCGTTAAGAAAAGAATGCACAGAGCCTCTTCCAAGCCACATATCTAAGGGCTAAAGATGTTACATGTGCTTCAAATCAGCTGATCTCTAAACTCAGTCAAAACTAGCTACTTCACCCCACAGTTTCCCTTTCCCTGGGAGTTGTGTCCACTCCTCTGCAACAGGAAGTGCAAACTGTTTCCAGAGGGCTAACTTTTCAGCTCTTTTTCATTTTTTTTGTGGCTCACATTTGAGATTGTGGTCCACAGACAAGCGCTTGGTTCTGTTTGCTGTTCTCCAAACCTTCTGAATATGTTTTTCCTGTGACATGAATCACGCTGTGCTTTTTGTCAGAATTTTACTTCATCACTGCCATGAGTGAAAGCCTCTATTGACTCTTCAAAGGCCAGGCCATGTTTCACCCATTTCGTGCTTTCAGTTTTCTCTCTTGCGCCAACTGTTGCTGAGTGTGCACCCGTGCCGAGGACTTCTTTCACTTCTGTGCTGTTGACTCCTTCCTGGCCTGCAGGCCTTCCTGGGGACTAATGGTCTGGTCCACATCACTGTCACCTCAGCATTGCTCACATAGGAGGCTTTCTCTGGGCCCTCCACGTGCAGTATAACATCACATTAGACTCCATGTTAGATAGCCGGAACCCTGTCAACAAGAAAAAGCCCGGTGCCTTCCACCGGGCTACTGCCTTGTCCCTTGTTGGTTGCCCACCACGCCCTCACTTCCTCACCGCTGCTCCCCTGGGAACCTGTCTGGTTTTCGGTCAGTTTCCTGTGCAGGTGGTAGAGGATTTTGAAATGCTTGAAACCAAACCATGACACCTACTTGAAATAGTTTCTCATGTCTGTGTGATAAGAGGTGGGTGGGACAATGAGTCAACGAGTACACAAAGCACATTACTTGGTGTTGAGATCACCAATTAAATGTCATGAATCGGAAAGAAAAAAAAAAAACAAACCACAAAACCAAACCCCCAAACACATACTGGTTGTCCTTAGAATATTTTCTCCAACTTCTGTTTCCTATAACTTAGAAAGTCAGTTTCCACATGTTGGATGAACCAAGTCCCCTGTGTTCCCCTGTGCCCTCCTTCACTGCTTTCTGGATTATGGACAATAGATCATCCCACTCAAGTGTATTTAGGGAAATGGCACATGACTGAACATGGTGAAGCTAAGAGCCTTTTATGTCTCAAGGAACACAGTGAATTCAGGAAGGTTTGTCATGTACTTAGCCTTTATGTAATCTGGTGATTCACTTTTATTTGATTTGTAGAATACATGAATGAAAACTTTATTCATAGTAATACTAATACCAGTACAGGAACATTTGTGTTTACTGAACTAGTGCTGAGATCATTCTAATTTTAAATAAAACAAGTGCCAAATTAAAGGTCTTTGCGTGAGTTCAGCAATATCTTAAACAGTGATTTTTGGAGGAAGGTAGACATTTTCGTGGACTAGAAAACAAAGAGAAAGGAAGGTAAGCTTGGCCTATTCATAACTGCACTAAGAATTTCTCATCTAGAAGGGTGTCTGCAGGACACCAAAGTAAATTAGGGGTTTGGGTTGAAAGACTTACAAATTTTAAATCTGTAAGGTGGCAAATATTAACATTTTGCAACTTAGTAAAATTAATGTAACTATTTTGAAATGAGTTTATAAAAATCTGAATGTATGTTTTGCTCATACATCTAACTTTGCTTTTTAGAATGTTTGTGTTGAAAATTTTTCTTTAGAATGAATGTACTGTATCAAGATATAGCTTATCCTCATTTGCCCAAAACAGCTGAAAAATTTGGCTTGTTTTCTGTGATACAAAGTTCTATGTGTATATTCTAATTTAATTATTGCAGTTACCCTGTGCCTTAGTTTTCTGTTACTGAAACATTGGAGCCTTGAAGTACACAGAAAGAAGAGATGTATTTAGCTCCCCATTGCATATCTCTTTAGACCTCTAGAGGTCTAAGAATGAGGTACTGCCTAGCAACAGTGGATTAGGTCATAGACACCAGAGGCTTCATAAGGCAAGGCAAGAGGAAGCAAGAAAGCCCGTGGAGACAGCCAACTGACTATAATAACTCGCTCTTGTGATAAGCAATCAGCTTGAGATCTAACTCACTCTTGCGGTGGACATTATGCCTTTCCAAAGGTGACGATTCTACTGACTTAAACACCTGTCATTAGACCACCTAATATCACTGTTCAGTTGTAGTCCAAACACAGAAAGCTTTGAGAGTGCAAGTCATAATTCTTGTAAAACATCATCTTCTATCATGAAACCTGGGAAAGGAGGCAGTGGATCAGCACTTGAATTCCATTTTCTCCTCTCCTTTTCCATGATGATAGAAGATGGTATTTCACAAGAAATTATGATTTGGATATGGCTTGTACTCTCAAAAGAAAGGGCAAAATGCAATTACAAGTGCAGATCCACTGCCTCTGTATCCCATACTTTTCTCTGGAATATCACTAGGGAGAGAACTATGGTTTTCAGTATAGATATTTCTTGAGCTAAGGAAATGTACATACTATTTAAAAAATTAGCAAAGTAGAACTAGAAAAGAGTATTTAAAAAATGGGGGTATATCACCTGGCATATTTTAAACAGAAGTAAGCTAAATAAAATATTAATTCATATATCAATTATTTAAATTTCAAACAAATCATTGAATTAAATGGTAGTTTAACTTTCTAGCTAGTTTTTAATTTAAAATTTGTTTAGAATTTCATACATGATTACACTGTATTTACATCGTTCCTACCCCTCGCTCTCCTTACTTTACATTCTCCTATGTCCCCCTTCCATCTTGAATTCATGACCTCTTCTATATTTATTGTCACACACACACACACACACACACACACACACAGCTTACTGAGGCCGTTTAGCATAGTTCTTGTGTATGTGTTTTTAGGGCTGACCACTTGGTATTAGGTAGCCTATCAGGAGGTTCATCATCTCTGGACAAATCTGGTTCCCTCTCAGCAGCCTCTGAATGTTTTTAGCTATTAATATATGGGTGGGGCTTGTAAAATTTCCCCCATCTACATTAGTATGTTGACTGGTATGGTCTTTATGCAGCTCTTGTTTAGGCAACCATATTGTTGAAATTCTCTGGGCACAGCATCCCTGTCATGTCTAGAAGACACTATCTTGCAGCAGCCATTCTTGTTTTCTGGCTCTTATACACCTCCACCCCCACTTCTGCAGTGTTCTCTGGTATAGTGGTTGTGTTATAGATGTACCAGTTGGGGATGGGCACATCACAGCCTTATTCTCTGCAGTTTGACCAGTTGTGGCTCTCTGTCATAGCCTCTGAATGCTGTGAAAAGAATCTTTGATGAGGAGGATAAGGGTAAGGGTCTAAGGATAAGTATTTAGAGTAGACTTAGAAACTATATTGTTTAGGAAAATATCCAGCTGTGAGTTTTGACACTCAAGTTATGACCATTTACAGTATTGAATTAACTGAGGATATGATTAGAGGTAAGGTAATTGCAACTTGTAATAAGCCTGAAGTCCTTTGGTTACTGAATGTTCTCTTGGGGCTTGGCCATGTTGCTCATTGTATTTGTACTGAAAATGAAAATAGACAGTTTATCTCATTTTTTTTTTCATATTGTATACTAAAGAATCATACATGCTAGGTGGGAAGAAAGAATAGAATTAAATAACTCAAACTTATGAGTCACTAAGCTGAGCATCTCTTTCTTTAGTCTACAGGGAGCTGAGAATTGCTGGGTCTTCCAGTATTCCTGAACTTAATGAATGGTTATGAGAAGACTGTTACAGTCTTTTTATGCTTCAGTCTCTGTGACTGCAAGTTAGGGTAGGTTCTTTGTGACCTCCCTACCTTATAGGGAGGAGAGAGGGTTAATTAGCCCAGTGCAGTCCCTGAGAAAGCAGCACCATAAATCAGAAATTTACTAAGAGGCCGGTCTGTCTGGAGTCCTCATGCTGATCAAGCCTTCACTCAGCTCAAAGAGGAACCATGCACATTCAGGCAAGGGCAGGCTTTCCTGGGATATATTGATTTTTCTTGTTCTCTCTGACTGGGCATATTTCCCCTTTGTGTGCCTCAGTCCTCATCTGTCAGAGCAGTAGTGCATGACAAGGTAAACACTGAGAGGAACCTAGCCTAGACTTGCTGTAATTTTCTTTTGCTTCCCTGTCCTGCTCATTAAATTATTAGTTTGTATTAATTACTTTCTGTTGCTGTCCTAAAACACCATGACCAAGAGTTTATTTGGCTTATGGTTCCAGAGGGAGAGTCCATAGTGGCAGAAGAGGCATGGCCCCAGGAGGCGGTTGGAGCAGAAAGCCAAGCACTCACATCTTTAAGCACAGGAAGCAGAGAAATCCCACGAGGCTTAGGAACTCTCAAAACCCACCCCCAGTGATGTGCATCCTTTAGCATGGCCACACCTCCTAAAGCTTCCATGACCATTCCCAAACAGCACCACAAAATGGAGACCTAGTGTCTAAGTACTTAGAGGCTGTGAGGGCTAATTATTCAAACCATCACACTGGTTTAAATTTTTTTTTTTTTATTTTATGTCCTTTTTTGAGATGGCAACTCACTGTTTAGCTCAGGCTGGCCTTGAACCCATGATCCTCTTGCCTTAGCCTCTTACATGCTGGGATTATAGGCAGGTGTTAAATTAGTATTTTAAAAAATATATCGGACTGGGGAAGTTTTCTTGGGCTGTGTGTTTTATTTTTTTAATTTTTATGTTTTTTAATTTTTATTTTTTTTACACCCACTTCCCAGATAGCACCCTCCCATAGCCTCCCTCCGCCCCACTAGAGCCCTTATACTCTGATATCCCTGCTACTGTCTGCTGTGTTGTCGGCACCCCCAACTGTTCACCACTACTTGTCTTTCTGGTGAATCTAGTCAGCCTATCTAGAGGTCTTTGTTTAAGGAGGGTCAGCTGTTCCTCATCTAGCCATAATCAGTTGTCAATATTCCTTTGGATAAGATTGGGGTCTGCTGTTCATTTTCCCAGTTCTGTGCTTGGTTACTATCTAGGAATGCCTTTGGCCACCCTGGCCATCAACTCAAAAGAAGGTATAGCCTATCTGGCATTGTTGCTTGTTATGTAGCCTTTAGCTATATATATATGGACTCTGATGAAATTATATTGGCCCCTTTAATCTTTGGTTATACTTTCCTTTTGGGTATTTAAGGCCATAGAGTTGGGCCAGATAAAAGGATTTATTTTTACTCTTAAGGTCATTTGAGGATCTGTTCCTCAGTGGTCCCATGGGCTTGGGAGGAGCCCTTGGCTCCTTTCTTTTACCAGTTCCATCTACGTGAAGATAACTACTGACAAATTATACATAGCAGATCAAGAAATATATGTCTAGGTAAGGTTTATCTGAGAACAACTGGGCTGTGTGTTTTAAATATCACAAAACCAAGTATTGAGTCACAGTAACACAAAGGATCTTAGTTGAGCCCACTGATGTCCCAAAGGGGAAAGGCTCTAGAGTTCTGTAGGTATCCTATACTACGGTGATTTCAGGTTTTATACCCAAGGAAACTGTTGCTCAAGGTTTAGTACATGGACCGCATCCCCCCCAGCCTGCTGAAGAGCACCTGGACCGCATCCCCCAGCCTGTTGAAGAGCACCTGGACCGCATCCCCCAGCCTTCTGAAGAGCACCTGGACCGCATCCCCAGCCTGCTGAAGAGCACCTGGACCGCATCCCCCAGCCTGCTGAAGAGCGTCCTGGACCACATTCCCAGCCTGCTGAAGAACACCTGGACCGCATTCCCCAGCCTGCTGAAGAGCACCTGGACCGCATTCCCAGCCTGCTGAAGAGCACCTGGACCACATTCCCAGCCTGCTGAAGAGCACCTGGACCGCATTCCCAGCCTGCTGAAGAGCAACCTGGACCGCATTCCCCAGCCTGCTGAAGAGCACCTCGACCGCATTCCCCAGCCTGCTGCCCCTGGACCGCAACCCCCCAGCCTGCTGAAGAGCGCCTGGACCGCATCCCCCAGCCTGCTGAAGAGCGCCTGGACCGCATCCCCCAGCCTGCTGAAGAGCACCTGGACCGCATCCCCAGCCTGCTGAAGAGCCCCTGGACCGTATCCCCCCAGCCTGCTGAAGAGCACCTGGACCGCATCCCCAGCCTGCTGAAGAGCGTCCTGGTGCCTCCACCACACAAGGTCCTCACTCTATATGGCTCCACCACCTCATAAGCCAGCTCCCTCACAGGCTGCTCTTCACTGAAGGGTTTGCTTTGTCATAGCTTGTGGGGGTTTATAATGGCAACTCAGACAGGAAAAGAATTGCTTTAACCAGGAAGTTATGGAGTAAATAGTCCACGATTTTGGTTGTTATTATAGCTTTGAAAACTTTTACTTTCATAAATTTTTCTCTTAAGTAGCTATTACTGTATAGCTGTATTTAAAAACTGGTTTGTTGTTGTTTATGATAGGGTCTCACTATGTAACTCAGGCTGCTCTCAAACTCACTCTCTTCTTGTCCCTGTCTCCCAGGAGCCAGGATGTCAGCTGCATACCCTTACTAGTAGGATCTCCTTTAGGGTTACATTTGCTCTGTGCCATGAAAATTCACGGTGTTGCCACATCTGCTTTTAAGAAACAGAAGGGATCCGTCTGCCTCTGCCTCCCACGTGCTGGGATTAAAGGCTTGGACTGCCAGGCCAGCTGGGGCTAGAGGGAGACCCTGTCTCAAAAAGACCCCGCCCAAAAAAAGCGTTTCCAGGGCACCCAAGTTCAGTATCTATCACCCACATTAAGTGGCTCACCTCTCCCCCCCCGCCATGTAACTGTAGCTCTGAGAGAACCGATAGTCTTTTGGCCTCCAAGAAAACCCACAGACACACACATACATACACACAAATAAAAATAAGTCTTTTGAAAAAAAGTAACGGGCTAGAGAGATGGCTCAGCAGTTAAGAGCACTGACTGCTCTTGCAGAGGACCTGGCTTCAATTGGCAGCATCCACATAGAGCCTAACAGCTGTCCATAACTCCAGTTCCAGGGGAATCCGACACATTCTTCTGACCTCTGCAGGCATTGCCCCACACGGGTGCTTTTACATACGTGTAGGCAATGCACTCATACACACAGAATAATAATAAAATAGAAGGGAGGTCCTAATACTGTTGTAATGGCTGATTTTTTTTCAAGTGTCATTATTGTCATGATAAATTAGGGCTCTATTTCTCCTCAAACATCAGTGGACTCAATTAAGATTGTTCCTATTTCTGCAGTTCAATACTTGGTACTATGACACTTTTCAAAATAGTATTTGTATTTTTTATTTTATAAGTACATGTGTATCACCTGCATGCATTTAAGTGCACCCATGTCATGCAGTGCCCACAGAGATCAGAAGAGGGCATCAGATCCCCTGGAACTGGAGTTACAAACAGTTGTTAGCTGCCATGTGGGTACTGGTATTCAAATCTGGGTCCTCTGCAAGAATAGCCAGTGCTCTTAACTGCTGAGCCATCTCTCCATCCTGGTACTAGATTCTTAAAAGACATTTAGCCTAAGGAAATTGCCCCAGTCTGATATGTTTTTTAAATATT
>NW_008348078.1:655644-668109 GCF_000622305.1 Nannospalax galili
GGAGCAGCCAGTGCTCTTAACTGCTGAGCCATCTCTGCAGCCCCTAACGCAGTGTATTTTGATTGTATTCAGACCTGCTCCCAATCTTGACCTCCACCCCACCCCAATTTCATGTCCACTATTATTAGTTTTTGTTTTTTAAAGGCCTGTCAAGTCTAATTTGTGTTTTGGGGTGTGAGTCCATTACTTGGAATCTGGTCAACCTACCAGGTACCATATACTCTTAAAGAAACTGAGTCTCTCTCTCCCAGCATCTATCAGTTGACATTTGATCTTTGGCTAGGGCTGGGGCTTCTTGCCTATCTCCCTCATCCATGCTGGGTTTTTGCCTGGCTTGACCTTGAGCAGGTCTTGTGTGTGCTGTCATAAGCATTGTGGGTTCACATGTGTAACTACCCTGTGGTATCCAGATAACATGATTTCCTTTTTTGCATCTATCATCTCTGGCTCTTAGAATTTGTCAACTCTCTCTTCTACAGTGATTCCTGAGCCTTGGGAGGAGAGAGTGTGATAATAGGTGTCTTATCTATGATCGAACACTCCACAGTCTCTGTTCTCTGCACATTGAGCACCTGTGGGTCTCTGTAATTGCTGTCTGCTGTAAGAAGCAGCTTCTCTGGTTGAGATCGCAGAGAGGCACTGATCTATGGCTATAAGAGTAAGTGATTGGGAGTCAATTGAGCACTGTGTCTATTTTGTAGAATAGTAGCAGCAGGTTCTCTGCTCTAGCATGTGACCTGCTTAGGCACAGCTTCCTCACTCATGAAGTGCCAGGTGGGCTCCGTCTTGTGCAGTGAGCTTTAAGTCCGATTTCAATGTGTTTGGTTCTCCCATAACATTCATGTCACTGTAGCACCCATGGGCATATCTTGCCAGGCTGCTCCATACTGTAGCTTTCAGGGTTTGCAGCTGGGTAGGGCTAAGGATTACTTTTCTTTTCAAGTAGCATGCATAGCGTCTTCTGGCACTGTGAAAGCTACCCAGTAGCAATGAAGCTTTGAGGTCAGCACCATCTTGATTTCTCTTTGTTCTATGACTCCTGTACATAGTATCTTCAGAAAAAAAAGGTCTTACCGTCAAGTTCTGGCAGGTAATCAAGAGCAATATCAATAGCCAGTATTGTTTGAGGGTCTGTGGGACACTTCTGGTCAACAGCTTCTAAAGAGGGAATCCGTTCCTGACATTGCACGTTCTGTTTGGTAGCCTGTGGTGTCTGGTAGGGGCAGGGTCCCCTGTTATACAATAACTGTTTGAATTTTTGTTTTATATTTTGTGTGTGTATATTTTAAGAAGCTTCTGTGGCAGGTTTCCGTATTGCCTTTTTAGAAGAACTTCTGCGTTAGTTATTCCTCCCTTTACTACTTTCTCTGCCCTCCCAGCCCATTTAACCCTTCCTTCATTATACCCCGCCCCCATATCACTGCATTTTACCTCCGCTGCATGAGCCACCCCCACCCTGTGGCCCCTTACTAATTTCCTGATCTCCATGGATTTTTAATTGAAACATACCTATCTAAGATTAAAGCCTAGCATCTAGGTATAAGAGAGAACGTGTGACATTTGTCTTTCTAGGTCTGGGTTAACTCACTTAGGATGGTAGTTTCCATTTACATCCATTTACCTGCTTTCATAATTTCATTTTTCATAAGAGCTGAATACCATTCCATTGTGTAAATGTACTGCACTTTCATTATCCACGCATCAGTTGATGGACATCCAGGATGTTTTCATGTCCTGACTATAGTGAATAGACCAGCAATGAACATGGATGAGCAGGTGTCTGTCTCTGTAGTAGGATATAGAGTCCTTTGAGTACATGCACAAGAGTGGTTTAGCTGGGTCATGTGGTAGATCTATCTTTAGCTTTTCGAGGAACTGCCACACCGATTTCCATAGTGTCTACGTCAGTTTGTACTCCCACCAGCAGTGACTAAGCCTTCCCTTTCCCCCCACGTTCTTGTCAGTATTTGTCATTATTTGTTTTTTTGAAACTTAGCCATTCTGACTGAGGTAAGCAAATTTCATAAATTTTATGTGGAATTTTACTGATACCATTACAATATACTTTGCATGTACCCTATTTCCATTTTGTTAATTTTTTCAAAAGTCATCCTTTTAGTCAGAATAATTACTTCTGATTAGTTGCACAGATATTTTGAGGAACCAATTAGATTCTGCTGACAGAAGTTACACTCAGGGAGCAAGTTGTGATTGGTGTGGTACTTTTTGCCTAGAAAAGCTCTCTCTCACCTCCTCCCAACCCAGAGTCATGTTTATAAGCCTTTTGATTATTCATTTGTTTATCAGGCCAGTCTAATCTCTCTGTACCAAGAAATTGCCTAAGGGGAATTTAGACAGTTTACAAAATACCTGAAGCATTATGCGGCCATGTATCTGTCCATGGTAGTCTTTTATGGGTAGTAAGTTCTAAAAGATTTTTATTTTCATTCAGCAGAAATGCATTTACCTTTTCCAGCAAATTGTATTTAATAGTCAACTTTTAAAAAAAAGTAGTGTTAGGGAAAGCTAAGCCAAGAGTCAGAACAAAAAAAGAATCGGGAATTCGGCTATGTGAACGCAGACAATTTACTATGTGGGAGGTAGGCAAGCTGTGGAGGGTGGGATACACAGGGGAGGACTCTACCGCGGAAGGCTTCTGCTGGACTTATGACATGGCTTCTGTCCCAGTTCCATATTTCCAAGGTACTTGGTAGAATTCCTCATCTCAATTTACCAGGAGCAAATAGTACAGAATTGCCTTGAGTACCACTCCTGTCTCATTCTTTGGGGAAGGGTAGTTAGTAATTTAACTCAGTAAGCTACCCTTAATGTTTGCCACACAGAGATAAAGTCTTCCACTTTCAAATTTTGGAAGGAACAGAAGTCAATTTTGTTGTCATTGAATATGGCTCTTCATAACTGTGTGTCTTAAGCCAGGCAAGACTGCAGAAAGCTCTCGTTTTAGAGTTAGCATACACAGTGATGGATTTTATATGTCTTTTTCCTGCATCCCTCTCCCCTGTTTCCCTACCTCATCTCCTCTTGCTTCCACATCTCCCCTGGGCTGTTGCTGGATTATTTTCTCTAAATGGTTTTCCCTCTGGTGTTCGTCACAGGA
The DNA here is from genome assembly GCF_000622305.1 of Nannospalax galili. NCBI lineage: Eukaryota > Metazoa > Chordata > Mammalia > Rodentia > Spalacidae > Nannospalax > Nannospalax galili. The sequence continues at coordinate 658,763 of NW_008348078.1, forward strand.
ATTCCATGCACTCTTTTTGTTCTCTCTCTCCTTCCTTTAGTTTTCTCCCTCCCATCCCATAGTCCCCTTTCTACACACACACACACACACACACACACACACACACGAGAGAGAGAGAGAGAGAGAGAGAGAGAGAGAGAGAGAGAGAATATAGATTCTGCAAATGAGGGAAAACATAAAAATAATATGGAAAATAGAAATATATGTCTTTTTGAGTCTTGGGTATTTTGTACACAAAATGATCTCCAGTTGCATCTATTTTCCTGAAAATGTCATAATTTCCTTGTTCTTTAAAAACTTAATAAAATTCCATTATGTGTATATATATATTAGTTCATTTTCTTTTGGGGAGGTTCTTTTTTTGAGACAGGGTCTCCCTGTAGCCCCAGCTGGCCTGGAACTCACTAGTAGACCAGGCTGGCCTTGAATTCATAGACATCTGTCTGCCTCTGCCTCCCAAGTGCTGGGATTAAAGGTGTTTGCCACCATGTCTGGGGTAATTCATTTTCTTTAGGAATTCATCTGTTGATAGGCATCTATGCTGGTTCCTTTTCTCGGCTGTTGTGAATAGTGCCACAATAAACATGAATCACAATAAACATGAATCATGTATGTATTTCTGATGTATGTTGACTTAGAGTCTCCTTCCAAATACATGCCCAGAAGTGGTGTAATGGGGATCCTATGACACAATGCAAAACACAGATTTCACGTCAAAAAGAGTAAGATACAGTTTCTTCTTGAGCCAAATATGTTCAATGGAGTCAAGTTGCTCCAAATAACATTTCAACGGGGAAACAATTTTATAAAGTTTATATGGTTACATAACTAAAAATGTCATAAGGCAATTTCAAATACCTTCCTGGAAACATTGGGGAAGGGTGTCAACGCAAAGCCATCTTAATCCCTGCTGCTGTCTGATGACATTCACTCTTGGATTGGTGGACTCTAGAGGACTGTTAAAATAATATATCCCCAATGGTTTTACCTGACAGTCACCGCATGTATGTTATATCAGACACAGAGGTGGGCCATGAATGGCTATTAAGGGGACTAAGGATAGCCCAAGATAGTTGGCCCTGGGTCTACCCACTTCAACTCTCCACAACTGTGAAGTTATAATCAGTCAACCTTGTGGAATCTCTGACCTTGGTGTGGCTTTTTCTCAGTACTTCAGTTCACATGTGGTAGTTCTGTTTTTGTTCTTGAATAACCTTCACACTGACTTCCATAATGGCACTAGCAACTTACACTCTTGCCTACAGTGTGTCAGGGTACCTCTTTCAGAGGTACCTAACCAGAATTTATGGTTTTATATTTTCTTGATGATGGCCATTTTGACTAGGATGAGATGGAATCTCAGTGTAGTTTTTATTTCTGTTTTACTGATGGTAAGGATGTTGGACACTTTTATCTATTTGTTTATTGGCCATTTGTATCTCTTTTTTTGGGAATATGTATTCTGTTCATTTACCCGATGACTGATTGGATAGGTTTCTTTCTTGTAATTCTTGCAGTTCTTTATGTAATCTAGGTATTGGTCCCTTGTCTGATATATAATTGACAAAGGTTTTCTCCTACTCTGCAAACCCTTCCTTCATTCTTATCTTTGATGTACAGAAGCTTTTTAATTTCATGCATCCCATTTACAAAATCATGGGGTTATTTCCTGTGCTATTGAAGTACTTTTCAGAAAGTCCTTGCCTATGACTATTTTAAAGTAATTTTTCTATGTTTTCTTGCTATTGAAGTACTTTTCAGAAAGTCCTTGCCTATGACTATTTTAAAGTAATTTTTCTATGTTTTCTTGCAGCAGCTTCAAAATTACAGATCTTTCATTAACAGCTTTGATCCATTTTGAATTGATTTTCATATCGGGCCAGAGATAATGGATTGTAATAAAATAGGCTAGACTTCACTTGTCCTGTGTTAACATGGGTAATAAGTCTAATAAATGATAGCTTCACTTTCCTTCTCCAATTTGAAGGCTATTCTTTCGTGTGTGTGCATGCATGTGCATGTATGTGTGGGTTCACGCATGTGTGCATGCTGCGTGCGTGTGTGCGTGCATGCGTGTGTGTGTGTGTGTATGTGTGTGTGTGTGTGTATGTGTAGCTTATGTGGGGGCAGGAGCATCTGAGACAAGGTCTCACTCTGTAGCTAGCCTGACCTGGCCTGCCATCTGCAATCCTTTTGATTCAGCCTTCCTGTTACTGAAATTACAGGTGTGTGCTGGCTTGAAAGATGTCCTTATTTACCCCTAACTTCTAGGTTTATTACTAGTTCATGAGTATGTAAACTGTACTGTGCTTTTTTGCCTTCCAAAACAACTATCAACATCTGTATTACTTTCTTGTCTCATTGCTCTAACAAAATACTTTACAAGCAGCTTAAGGAGGTTTTATTTTGGCTTACAGTTCCAAGGGATATCATTCACAATGGCAAGGAAGGAAGGGAAGCAGGACCAAGAGACAGCTACTTACATTGCCTCCAGTCAGGAAGCAGAGAGTGCTGAATGCTTGTGCTCAGCCCGCTTTTCCTTTATCAGACTCTGACTGTAGCCCATGGACTGGCACTGTCTGCAGTCATAGTGTGTCTTACCATCCCATTTGACCTAATGATAGTCCATCATAGACATGTCCAAAGCTTTGTTCCCATGGTAATTCTAAAGCTCATCAAGTTGATAATAAACATTAACTATCATAGTATCCTTGGTCTATTTGATAATATGGTTACTGAAGATGTTAATTATAAACATGTTTAAGTAACATACCTGATAAAAGAATTATTTTTCCATTAATAATGAAGATATGTTGTCTCGTATTTATATTATTTTAACGAAATGGAGATGAGTAAATACAGCTTTTCACATTTATAATTTTTTTTCTGCCATTATTGCTGAGTGAATTTGTATTAGAATCCATTTCTTCTCTGGGTTTTTAAGTTGTAATCCTTTCTCTTTAGCTGATCACTCATGACTAATACAATGCATGTATGGATTTTTAGTGCCTTTTTAAAAATCAAAATTAACTACTTAAAAAGGAAAGTAAAACCTAGTTGTTTACATTTAAGATTTAAACAATAAATCGTCTTCTGTTTCTTTGCTGTAAAAGTGAGCATTTACGTTTGGTTGGGTCTGAAGCCTGTGGCATTTAGGAGACTTCAAAGAAAAGTAAACAAAACTTGGATTAGAAAGTAATTCAAAATAAATATATATTTGTAATGAGAATGAGCACAGGAAGTTCCACATTATTTTTTTATTATTATTACTTTTATTTTGTTGTTTGAGACAAGGTTTCCTGTAACCCGGACAGGTCTCAAGCTCTCTGTGTATCCAAGGATAACTTGGATTTTCTGAATCCCCTGCCTCCGTCTTCCCTGAGATTCTAGGCATGCACCACCATGCCCAGCTGTATTAAGCATTCTAAAGAGCTGACAGATATGACAAAGAATGTAAAAGATGGAAAAATAGCAAGAGTAACTGCTTTCCACTCTTTGCATCCATGTGTGGAGCAATCCAGTGCAGTCGGCAGTCACCCGTTGGGTTCCACAGCCCCCTGAGGCAGGCTGAATTCTGTTGGGTTCTCCTGAGGTGGCTGGATGCTGGATGCTGGGAGCATTGCTGCACTGACTTGACTAGCCAGTCGAAGATTTGCAGAAGAGTAACTGCAAATCAGGTGCATTTATTTCTAAATTCATTTACTAAAAAGATCTTCAACTCAGCTTTTCTTTTTTTGTATTTTATTTATTATTTTTATGTGTATGTGTGTATTGCCTGCATGTAGGTAAGTGTACCTATGTCCTGCAATGCCAGCGGAGGTCAGAAGAGGTTGTCAGATTCCCTGGAACTGGAGTTACAGACAGGTGTTAGCCGCCATGTGGGTGCTGGGATTCAAACCTGGGTCTTCTGAAAGAACAACTAGTGTTCTTAACCACTGAGCCATCTCTTCAGCTTTTCTTTAGCTGGATTTCAAAGACATCACAGCCACTCCTATACCACCTGACACAACCTGAGTGTTGGAAAGGGGAGAGGAATGCAGGAGGAAAGATGGATTGCTGTTAAGATACCTTGTTTTGCAACTTTTAGATGAAGGCATACTGGTCTGAACACAATGCACAGGCCCTCTCTGGAGCCCCTGTTCAGGGCAGACCCCTCACAAGCCAAGAGATTGCTAGCTGCTGGGAAGAACAACAGAATGTTCTAGGTGCTATAGGCACTGTAAAAATTCACATTTCTTGTAGTTCTTCCCTGCATTCTTCTGTTATTATTCAGTAATTATCTCTGTTTTAAGGTGTTAATACTCAGCTACATTAAAAATTATTCAATAGAAAGCTGTTTAAATATTTTACACTTTTCACCTTTAGAATAAATTATGTGTGTATTTAATTCTTAATAAAAGAATAATGCATTTGTTTACAATTAAAAAAAAACAGAAGGAAATAACACACTTGTGTTACTAGGCAACAGCCTGCAAAAGTCACCAGGCTGCTAGAAAAATGGTAAAGCACAGATTAAATTTATATTGAGTATGCTTTGTGTCCATTCTTGGGCCTTTTAATCACTAGGTGGTCAAAGTTTAAAGGATTTTCATACAAAGTGTGTCAAATGGCCTGAAATTGAAATTGGAGTTGTGCTGAGAATCCTTCCAGACCCACAAATAACACTCTGTGGAGGGAGAAATCTAGTAGAGAGCAAATGTGGACAAGATAGTTTACACAAAATTCATCTCACTGCTATCTATAGGAATTAAATTGTTGATGTAGTTAAATATATAGACAATGTAAACCTCTTAATAGGTGTCCCACTCATTTCCTCCTGTCTTATTTATAAGGCCTATTTTTGTGATATTAGCAGTTGAGATGTAACAGTTTAAAACTGTACTATAGACAGTCTTCTGTGTGAGCTCTCTGACTGACACCTTGTGCCGTAAATGTCCTAGGGAGTTCTGCTTTCCCCCTCCGGACAGTGATTTGACTTTCCGACCCCAGTTCCCTTTCACCTGCAGGGCCATGCTCTGCTCTGGGCCTACCAGGACACCATGCTCCTGGCCTGTGCACCATGGTTTGCTCCTCCTGCCCCAGTCTCTGGTGACCTTCATCAGACAAGTGCCCTGTGCTGGCATCTGCCAATGGTGCAGCAGAAACCACTGAGAGGCAGTGACAGAACCACCCATGGGGCTGAGACCATTCAGGTAGTGCCATAAGGCTGTTAGCAGGACCCACTGCCCACCCCTTTCTTGATGTTCAGAGGAATCTCCAGTCCATCTGCAGTCCAGCACCAGACTCCTTTCAACCCTATGTATCCAGTGTTTTAACTGCAGGCTTAGGTTCTCACCTTAACCCTAGAGGATAAAAGCTCCATTAAATCCCCCAGTTTATCACCTGTTACTAGTGATGGACTTCCACAGATGCTCTCCTAAAATTCCTGTTGGGTCCTAACAAATATTTCCATCATCATAGGCAGATATGTCTATATCTCTATAATTGGGCATTAAGTAAATGTTTATAGACAAGTATTTTAGAAATAAATGCTCACTGTCGTTTAGAACATTAAAAGGCCTACATACATTGCATCTTCATTTGTATTATAGCTGAATAAGACCCTTATAAGATGGATTTTGTTTTACATTTGTATAATTTTGTATAGAGTACTGGTTTCATGCCCTTTAACACTATCTCTCTGAAGAGATGCCCGTGTCATGATGGGGACAGGGGGCTATTTCTCCTAGAAGACCATGTAAGGATAATGTTATCAAAATTATTTATTTCTTTATTGTCTTAGGACGTCAACTATGATATTATCAAGTAGATCTCTCTGAACCAACTTTATATCACAAATCATCAGACCAGTGTTCATTTTGAATGTGTGAAATGGATGATTGAAAGCATGTTAAATTGTACATAGTAGCAAATGTCTATAACCCAGTACTTGGGAGGCTGAGGCACGATGATCACCCCCCCATAAAAGCTACTAAAACATATATAGTAAAGCCTGTCTATGAAATTGATCAGTTTATTTTCTTTAAAAGCATTACTCACAGGCTAAAGCTTTTTCTATTTTTTAGTTTGTTTAGGAGGTAGAATAGAACATGAAACTTTTTGTACACATTTTAACATAATTGATTTTATCTCTTTTTTTAATTGAGCTTTTAAAATTTCATACATTTCCCACTCAGATCCAGACCCCCCTCCCCATCCATGTCTCCCCGCCATCCCCTCATCGAACCCTGTGCACTCTGCCATACGTGCTGAGTCCTAAGCAGAAAAGAGATTTATTCAATGTGGCCGTTGGGAAGAGCCACGAAGAGCCACGGATTTCCCAAATCTGTCTTCATGGCATGGCGTGAGGCTTAGGGTTAAGCACTGGGCCAGATCTATGCATACATAAGGGGTCAAAGTCAAGGTGTGGGCCTGTCCATTATTGACTCATCACTGTTTTGTCTTTTTAATTTTTATGTGTTTTGCCTGCATGTATGTAAGTGGGTACATCCACGTCATGCAATGTCCATGAAGACCAGAAGAGGGTGTCAGAAGAGGGTGCCAGATCCCTTGGAACTGGAGTTAAGATGTCTGTTAGCCACAATGTGTGTGTTGGGAATTGAACTAAACAGGGTCCTCTGCAAGAGCAGGCAGTGCTCTTAACCATTGACCGTCTCTCCAGCCCCAGCTCACATTGTTTTGACCCCTCTCTCTCATGAGGTGGTCTAAAATTTTATTTTTTTGATAAAAGATATCAGTGACACCCCCTCCCCCATATCTGTAATATGAGGGTGACCTAGGTAGCACAATCATGTAGTTTTTGTGGGAAATTTTATTTTTATAATTTTAGGCTTACGTATAAAATAAACTTTGTTATCTTTGGAATGAATATAATTTCAGTGCCTATTTTAGGAGTTTATCTTAAAATCAGATCAGATTTTAGTAATGATAATGATGATTGTACAGTTTATTGAAAATCTACTTTAATCTAGGTACAGTAACCAGTGATATGTCTATTTTGTGGATGCCTATTTTTAAAAATGTAGTTTTAGTTTTAATTGAAACATTTGTAGATTTCAGTGTGACATTTCAATACTTGCACCTAATGTGCAATCATCAGAGCCATCTGCATTTATCATCTCAGAGACTTGATATTTCTTTGCAGTGGAAACATTAAAAATTCACTCTGTTCACTCCTGTGTATTCTGTAAATTGAACTCGACTGCAGTTTTCCTGCAGTGCCGTGAGACTGTAGAGTTTACTCCTCATGTGTGGTTAATAGACCCTTCAGTTCTTAAGGCAGTAAGTCATGTGGTGTGTCATGTGACATGAAAATGAAATCGGCTGCAAATCCACTCTCTTAAGCAAAGGTACACTTAGGAGAAAGTACAGTGGAGGTCAAATTCCAGAACCTGCCGCGAAGTGACTGGGGATACCCAGCTTGAACGCGGCAGAATCAGGGCAGCTGCTCATCTGCCTCACCCTTAAAGCTGAGATCTTTCCGTCCCTCTGGTTAGCTTCTTACCATGTACATCATATTGAAAACATCAGGGACTTTATGGGTTCTCCAGAGGTGGAAATGCAGAGAGAGGGTGAAATGGAGCAGAATGTTAGTTCTTTTTTCATGAAATGAGTATTACAAAAAAGTGGAGGTGGGGCACCTCCCAAGGCTTCTAGTGCTTAGGGAATCAGGTTAGATTGACGTCTCAACTCACAATTTAACGTTCGCATGAGCTTCCTGCACTGAATAAACTAAGATTTCAGTTCTAAATTGAGAAAAATTAACTTTCAGTACATGTATCTAATTCTGCTTTACCATGGAAAGAAGAGCATCATCTTTATAATTGTAAAGTCTCACTGACTCGACTAGGTTATTAGTGGATGGCAGAAATAATAGAGATTGGCTGATATCTAATGTCGGAAAAAATCTTGGTCAGATAGTTAAAAAATTCAAATTTGTGTGGTAACATGTGCAGTAGAAGGACAAAATGAGAAATATTAGTGGATTTTTAAAACTTTAAATTAAACAAATATGGTGACTTTAAATGCATATTCAACTTATGGTGTAGCTTTTAATGTGACCTGTTTAAATGAGAAGAATTTGTGATTTTTCTAATAAGGAAAGCATTTAGAAAGTGCTTTCAGATTTCCAGGAGTAAGACCTTCGAGTTGTCACTCATCATGGTGCTTCAGAATCCACACAAGGAGGCAGGCACCTTTCCTAGGAAAGCTCTCACAGGTGTCCTCACTAACAGGTGTATATTTTCATACCATTGTTTTCTTGGGTTCTTAGCTCATAGAAGCTGCCAAATGAGGGGGACAACCATCATTTATTATTTTTTAATTCAGTAAATATTTATTTATTACTATTACATTCATCAGAAACGTGTATATATTGAAATTATTTACAGCAATTGGGGTGAACAACAAAACTTAAATGTAGAAAAGAATACTTCAAACATATGTAACAATACAGAGTCTTTAGTATTTTGAGTCTACTTTATTTAATCTTGGGAATGACCCTCCAGCTAGACTTAGTTCCTGGGGGGCGCAGGGATCTCGGAGCGCCAGCTGCTGGGCGTGGCGCCGGTCTCCTGCGCTGCACTGGGGTGCGGAGGTCCCGCACTGCGTCGCTGAGGCTCTCTGCGACTACTGGATGCTGGCGACTCTACTGATCGCTGTGTTTCCAGGCGGGTTCCGTCCCAATCTCCCGAGCACTCCCTCAGGGTTCGAGACCCGTCAGCTGCCAGGTCACGAGGGGAGGTGCAGGGCGGCGAAAGCTGGATTTCCTGGTGAGTCGTGGCTTATGGAGAGACAGCTCTCTCCGGGAAGGCTGGATCGTAGGAAGTAAGACACAGAACTCAGCTCAGTCAGTGGTACAGCCCCTTTATTCAGTGACTCAACTCGTCAGCTGCCGGTCACGAGGGGAGGTGCAGGACGGCGAAAGCTGGATTTCCCCGTGAGTCGTGGCTTATGGAGAGACAGCTCTCTCCGGGAAGGCTGGATCCTAGGCAGTAAGACACAGAACTCAGCTCAGTCAGTGGTACAGCCCCTTTATTCAGTGACTTAGCTCGGCTCAAGGTCTCGGTGATCCAGCTCCGATTATTGAGGGAAAACCAGGATACTTTGTACTTTCACAGATGAGTCAGGAAGATGCTGGGAAGGCACCCTGCTGATAAGGAGTCTCTGCATTTGAATCCGAGCCCGTGGGCTTTCTGGCCATAGAGAAACTGCTACTTTACACAGCAGGAGTCCCCAACATCTCCTCCTCTTTGATTTAAATATGTAGAAGTGCCATCACCAGCCCTAGGGGCCAACTCATCTCAGGAGAATCCAAAGTCTGATAATTGACCATGACCTGTTTTGTA
>NW_008348078.1:668276-669036 GCF_000622305.1 Nannospalax galili
CAAAGTTCTTTTTGAGAGTGTTAACATTGGTTTCAACAACATTTGATTCATTTACAAAGAGACAGCATTTTTTCCCAATATCATACACCCTCCCCATGTTTATTAAGTCCAATGTTCTTCTGTTGTGAAACACAGCCTTGGCGAGAGAGTTCATTCGCTGTTGGAGAAATTCCAGGCTTCAGTCGCAGATGTCATTGCTTAGTCCAGCCTGTCTCAGCCAGAGCAGAATCAGGTGTAGCTTGGATTTCCCACCGGGTGCTGGGCTTGTAGCTGCTGTCACCATAGCAATGCCTCTGGCATCCAGTGTAAGTTCAATCTCTACCAGCAGGGGGAAGAAGATCTTTCTCCACCATAGCAACGCCTCTGGCATCCAGTGTAAGTTCAATCTCTACCAGCAGGGGGAAGAAGATATTTCTCTGCTGGCAGCTCCAGGGTAGAGAAGGGTTACTGCTGTCAGTAGAAATCTATTGCTGGATGCACAAAAGAAGGCAATTAGACATTGGGGTAGGTGGTGAAGGGAAGAAAGTTAGACTTGTTCCAGGACATAGTCGATCTTATTTGGTCCTCTGTCTTTCCTGTACAATAATATTATGAGTTAGCACAGACTTGGCTGCAGGTGCAAGCTGTTGAGAGACATGAAAGTTAGCCATGGGGTACCTAGAGAATGCACCTGAGTAAAATTCTGCTATTACTCCAACATGCCAGCAATTGTCCCATGGATCTGATTTTTCCTTGAAAAATAAAATCTCTAGAACATGGT
>NW_008348078.1:672966-675293 GCF_000622305.1 Nannospalax galili
TTTTTTCTGGCGTGATGTTGAATTGCCCATTATAAAAGAAGATAGTACTGTCTAGCGCTTAATGTTTCTGCAGCAGCCTGACACTAAAGGATTGGAACGCTCTGACAGGCACGAGTCTGCAGAAAAAAAGTGGCGGTTTTAAATCTTTTGTTCTGGCCACGAGTCGCCTTGAACTCCCAGGTGCTCCGCAGGGGCTAGTTAATTTAAATTCTCACTTAACTGGTTTTAGCTGCGGTTTGAATGCCTGGGGACAGGATGACAAAACTGATTAGAGAAGTTTACTTTAGAAGGAGAAAAGAGAAAAGAGAAAAGAGGCAGCCAAGCCCCACAAGTGGGGAGGCTTTGTGGCGCAGCTGCCTTTTTATTCTCCTGATGGGAGATGAAAGAGAGATTTGCCAAGCCCCATGAGTGGGGAGGCTTGTAGGCACAACCGCCTTTTTTAGTCTCCTGATGGGAGATGAAGGAAAGAAAAAGAGATTTTTGCTTCTCTCCTGGTTGGAGAGGTACTCACGAATTCTGTGTTTCTGGGGGCACCAGCTGCTGGCTGCCACGAAGATCAGAGGCTCTCATGTTGGGCGCCAGATATGGGTGTGCGGGGTTTTGCGGAACGCCAGCTGCTGGGCATGGCACCGGTCTCCCTCGCGCTGCTGGGGGGGACGTGGCGCAGGTCGCGCACCACGTCTGCCGTTTGGGTCCTGGCTTTCCATGTTGCTGGGCTCTCTGCTACCGGGGCTGGCTCCTCTGGTGGGACGCTGTCAGCCGCCCGGTCGGGTTCTGTCCCAAACCACCGTGCACTTCCTCGAGATACAAGATCCGTCAGCTGCCGGATCACATGGGAAGGTGCGGGACAGCTAAAGCTGGGTCTCCGTGAGTCGCGGTTTACGAAGAGACAGACCTCTCTGGAGAGACAGGATCACACATAGAACTCAGCTCAGTCAGTGGTACAGCTCCTTTATTCAGTGACTCAGCTCAGCTCCAGGTCTTAGTGATCCAGCTCCAATTATTGAGGGAAAACCAGGATACTTTATACTGTGGGTGTAGTGGTAAAAGCCTTAGCTGATAGGTACTTTGTGGGATGCCCTATTTACATGTGGAAGTGGGCTCTTGCCAGGCTGTCAGACTGCCTGAAAATCACACAGGAAAACCTGGCAGTTTCAGAGCCAGAGGCCATGTTTATGGTAGGGCATCTGTGGCGGTCACTTCACAGATGAGTCAGGAAGATGCTGGGAAGGCACCCTGCTGATAAAAGGAGTCTCTGCATTTGAATCCAAGCCCGTGGGCTTTCCGGCCATGGAGAAACTGCTACTTTACACAGCAGGAGTCCCCAACATATGCATGTATGCATGTATTGTAAGTGCACCCGTGTCGTGCAATGCCCACAGAGGTCAGAAAAGGCTGTTGGATCCCCTGGGACTGGAGTTACGGACAGTTGTTAGCTGCCATGTGGGTGTGGGGATTCGAACCCGGGTGCCTGTACCTAGGTAAGTGCACCCATGCCGTGCAATGCCCACAGAGGTCAGAAAAGGCTGTTGGATCCCCTGGGACTGGAGAGGAAGAAGTGTGAGGAATGCAGGGCTGAAGCTGCAACTCAGTGGTTTGTGGTACAGAAAATAATGATGTGTATGCATCGACCTGAGGGGTGAGACATCCATACTTTCAAAACTTTGCTGTACTGTTATTTTAGAGGTAAGTTTCTCTTTGTGTAGAGGGAGAGCTCGAATAGTTAAATCCTTTTAGCTGTGGCAATCCCAATCCTTTCTTAAGTTGCGTATTTGCATTGGAGTATAGTATGTTTCACACAAGTCTGAGTGTGGATATCTTGGTAGGGTGGATGGTAACTAACCAATTATGGCAGAAGACCAAACTTCCCTTTGTGCAATCATGCCTCAGCACTTTCTTCTCTGCACGAACACTCACAGCCTTCAGGGACTATGCTGGGTGATGGATGATTGGTGGTTAGTGTTTAAGGAGGAGCCTATGATGTCAAGGATTAAATTATTTCATGCATCATGTATATACAAAGTCAATGACAGCCCCCATTTCATGAGGTTGATATTTTAATACTTTGCATTTGTGGGGAGTGGACCAAATAATTCAGAGTTTTCCTATTAGTAAAGCTAATACTGGCAAATAAGTAAGTTGTTTCTTTATACAGTTCCAGTGATGCTTCTGTTGCTGTATGGAAGTGATTCCAGGCCAGCACTCACATTGATGTTATTTTGCATAAAGCTTAAGATTTTATTTTTGAACACAAGTGGAGTCACTACTTTTCCCAAACTCTCAGGAGCTGTTTTAAAATTCAGAGGTCTGTGTTCTTGGTGATACTG
>NW_008348078.1:675641-683275 GCF_000622305.1 Nannospalax galili
TGACAAATCTTCACCCAAATATTGCTAACTACATGTACCTTAACAAATCTGAAAAATTACATCCTTAAAGGTTCCATTTTTATTTATAAAAGAGTATGGACTTAAACTTCAAAAGAAGAATAAATCCAAACTATTAAAGCTAGCATACCTTCCTTTTTTTTTTTTTTTCAGACAGAGTTTCCAGGTCTCCTGGAGCCCTAGCTAGCTTGGAACTTACTATGTAGAACAGGCTGGCCTCCATCTCACAGCGATCCAAGGGCCTCTGCCTCTCTAGTGTTGGAATTAAAGGTGTGTGTCACCACACCTGGCTTATTTAATAGGTACTAAATGGCAGGTGAAGCTAGATCTACATTAGGTTCAGAGATTCTGGGTAATGACATCTTTAAGATTGGGGATGTAGCTCAGTTGATATAGTCATGCCTAGGGTACAATGAAGCCTTGAGCTTCAGCCCCAGAACCACATAAACTGCATGTAGTGGTACATACCTGTAAGCCTAGTAATTGAGAGATGGAGGTAGGAGGATCAGAATGTCAAGATCATCCTCAACTACATAGTGAACTTGAACTGAGGTCAACCTGGGCCACAAGAGACACTGTCTCAAAAAAACAAAAATACTCAAATAATGCTAAACAGTATTATAAATCTCTTGCCTTTTATAATCCATCCTTGTGTCTTGCTGGTACAGTTGTGAGAGCTGGGAATAATGAGGTAGGATTTATGATTTTTTTTTTATTGCTAACTGAATTTAAAGTAAAAGAAATGTTAAATGTATAATGAATCCATTTCTTCAGCAGGATAAATACAGACATGTGCTTTTGAAATGATAGGCACTTAGTCACTCCTCCCCACTTACCTACTCCCTCAGAAAGTACAGTTGTGAACTTGATGTTAAATTTGAACCATACCAGGTGATATGCACATCCATCATAAAATTCTTGTTTTAGTGAAATCTAGAATTTAGTTGTATCATCACTTTTGGAATGTCAAAACATGCCCCAGTAGGAAAGTGCAGAATACCTAATGATTTGTAGATCCAGAATTCAGTGATTATATTAAAGAAGTGTGGCTGTGTATCAGAGAGAAAGAACTTCAGCAGTATTGCTAGGAAGCATGCTGTTGAGGACAGACTATAAAACAGCCCAGTAACCCTTTCCTCTTGGTGTTATGCCCTTGAGTATTGGAATTAGGCTAGTGCAGTTTCTTGCTTCTCAACTACTTAAAGATGTTAAACACCACATACCATTTCTTCTGTGCTTAGGCTGAGTAAGAGAGTGGTTTACACCTTTGCCAACTAGCATGTGAACATGTGAAGGAGAGTGCCCCTCAGACCCCCGCCCTGTCCTCTGAGAAAAAGCTGCCCTCCACCTGACTCTGGAAATCCCCTCCATTGTTCAAACCCTTTCCTGATATCTGTTTATGATTTCTATGGAAATGGTCTTGGGCAGAAGAGATAGATTGTTCTGCCCCAGGTAAGCTAGCCAATGGCAGTATAGGTAAAGTCTCTGGAAATCAGCCCTAGATCGTTCCAATCCTTTCTTGGTTATTCTGTGTCTAGTTTCTATGGACAGCCCCTGCTTTGTGGTTTTTCTGCTTAAAAGCTCTGCATTTTCATTGCTCAGGGTCACAGTACTGTGTCCCCAACCGGTTGGCTCCAATAAAATGCTCCTTTTTACTGAGACTCAGTGTCCTCGAGTGGTCAATTTAGGGAATTTTACGGACCCCGAACACATGGAAGCAGATCTTTCCCACCAAGACTAGATGAATATCCAGCCATGTCCAATGCCTTGATTGCAGGGTACAGTTAAGCTATACTCAGGGATCTGATCCACCGACACTATGGTTCTAAGTGTGTGTGGTGTTAAGTTCTAAGTTTGTGGTGTTTGACACATAACAATAGAGAGCTTATAAATGGGTATATTAATTTGTTCAGGCCATCATAACAAAGTACACAGACTGAATTTACTTGCTCACACAATTCTGGAAGTTGGAAGTTTAAGATCAAAGTGTCAGAGGTTTGCTCTTCCCGCTGCTTCTCTCTCCCCTTGGCCTACGGATATTCACCCACCATGTCCCTCTGTCTTCACAAAATGTTTCTTGCATGTGTGTCAATGCCCTGGTTTCTTTTTGAATAAACATCAATTATACTGGAGCAGAGCTCACACTTCTGACCCAGTTTTAATTACTTTTTTAAACATCCCATCCTCAACTATAGTTACATTTGGAGTTCTAGGGGTTACGACCTCAGCATATAAATTTTGCATGGAAACATCTCAGTGAATAACAGTTGGCTCTGTAGGCATCTGTAAAAAGGGGGTGGTGGCATGCCTGTGATCCCAGCAATCTGGATGCAGAGGCAGGAGAATTGCCACAAGTTCCAGGCCAGCCATCAAAACAAAAACAAAATTAAAAAAAAACAAAAACAAATCTGTAATTATTTTATCTTTATAGATAAAACCCTGTAAAACTTTCTGTCTATAAAGGCCTTTTGCTTCCTTGTTTTTATTTTAATATAACGTGTATTTCATATTTTACATTATATATCATGCAGTTTAACATTTTTGCATATGCTTATCACTATAGTAGAATTATAAACATTTTAAGCATATGTTTTCCATATTCATCACATAAAACATTTAACACTATTTGCTTAAGATAATGGTATTAAATCTCAGCACTTGGGAGGCAAAGACAGGGGGATTGCTGTGAGATCGAGGCCAGCTTAGTCTAGATAGTGAGTTCCAGGCCAGCTAGGATTGCAGGGGGAGCCTTTTTATTTTTAATTTTGTTTTGTTTGTTTTTAAAAGATGACAGTATTAAATGCACTTTCAAAATTTGATGTAAGCATTTTCTTTACTTTTATACTAAATAAGAATATTTATACATAGTTAAGAGTAGGTACTTATTCAAGATATCAGAGCTTAGCCAGGCATGGTGGCATACACCTTTAGTCCCAGCACTTGGGAGGCAGAGGCAGGCTTGGTTGACATGGGATATTCTAGGCCAGCTAGGGCTACAGGGAGACCTTGTCTCAAAAAGACCAACAATAATGATAATGATAATAATAATAATAATAATATCAGAGCTTGAGGAATTTCCACTGGAAAACATACAGATTTCAGTAATCTAAGGCTAGAATTGCTGTTTGGCAATCCAGGTGCTCTGTTTAGAGCCTGGCCATATAAGGCTGCTACTTCACTAGACAGGAAAGAATGCTATAAAGATCATTATTGTGTTCAGTTGGGAGAAATATGAATGGTAACATATTGCAGCAATGTTAAATTTTCTGAGGTTGATAAGTGTTCGATGATTGTAAGAAAGCACCTTGAATTTTAGGTAATACATACTGAAATTTTAATAGCAAAGTTCTTGGTACTTGTAATTCCCCTCAAACGGTACAAAAATTATATATGAATATGCATACATTTATATTTCTGTAATTTGTATACATGTATATGTATATTCACATGTTCAGTTAGAGAAAGATAAACATAATGAGAAAAACAGCAAAAATGTATAAAGTATCACTGAGTATCTATAAATAGTGTACACACTCTCCTGGTACTATTCCTATTCTTTTAAATTTTCAGTAAGTTTTGTTTATTTCTAAACAAGATGTTAAAAATTTAAGTGTAATGATCTTGTGAATTACTGTTTTAAAATAAATTATTATTTAAGTTTCTCTGAGTTTAAATATTGAATAGAATAAATGTTCGTAAGACCAGTCCACATGGGCACAAACTCTTTAGGGTCAGTCCTTGATAATTCTTAATAGTAGAAGCATTCTGAGAACATAAACAGAGAACCATTGATACATACTGTGGGGGTCTTAGAGAGGTGACACCCTTATTCTCTTGTCTTTTTTTGTAACATAAATGGGAGCTGTATTGATAGATCTCACTTGTAATCTTCTAATCTAGGGCAAGCCACTTACAAGTTCTCACCATTTCGAATATGTGAAATTGTTGTAGGAGTAATGCCTATTCAGAGGGCAGCTGTGTGATTTAACCAATACATTCTCTGTAAAGGCTTTTAGCAAGTGACTGCTCTACAGTGCTGTCCTTACAGGCAACATCTGCTATTGTCACTCTGTCACTTATTTTGTGTTTGGAAATCAGTTTTGGTCATAATTATATGCCTCTAAACATCACAAGGAAACCAAAGAAGAGTATCAAGACAGTTAAGAATGCAGATTCGTTGTGGTTTATGCCTCTGTAAAAAACTGTGAAGCATAAAAAGATAGAGGTGAGCAGGCAAACAGGTGTTTTGGAAGTGTTAGGAAGAACAGCTTCACCTAAGAATTTGGACCAGTAATGATATCCAGAACAGTTGACTGGATAGGAAACACCCCCGAGGGGTGACTGTAATCACCTCTCAGAGCCTTGGTGGAATTTGCATTTCTGTTTTAAGCTATGCCTCCTACATGTACATGCCTATATTGCTCAATTTCAGGTGCAATCAATTCCTGTAATCCTAGCACAGGAAAGGCTGAGATAGGGGGATCATAAGTTCAAAGCCAGTCTGGACTATGTAGTGAAACCCTGTCACAAAATCCAACTCAACAAAAACTCCCCCTCAAACCAAACAAAACAAAATACAATGGTATTTACCTAAAGTAATGATAAGGAAGAATATTTTTGCTTTATGCCACTTCTACCAGGTCCAGCAACTCAAATCTAAATTCTGCTGTTTTATATTTCAATCCTACATTGAGCCAATAAAAATACAGAACATTACCTTATTGAATTATATGGTTTTCACCAAAACGCAACTTCAAATAGTCACTGTTTTTAAGAGATCAAAGGATAAATAAGAACAGAGGCGTCTGTCATTTCGTGTGCTGCTTGTTATGTATTAGTCATTTTGACGTTACTGTAATTTGTTTTTTCCTCTTTTTAAAACAGATCACCAGAAATTGGAAAGGGAAGCTAGAATCTGCCGTCTTTTGAAGCACCCCAACATTGGTGAGGAAATATTTACAGAGCACCTTAAAATGCCATTTGAACATGTTATGTACTGCATTGTACCATGATAAAAATGCTAATTTTAATAACTAGAATATTTACAATTACTAAGAAACAGATTCTAACCTTTTGATCTTGGTTACATTTGATTTTCATAAAGTTTTCATAAGTATATTTATGCAGTCAACTTTTTTAATAGTCTTTTAAACAAGATTTAAAAATAAGAAAATACTTCAATAAATGATTAATCAGTTTGTGAAAATTAATACAGTAATTAAATAAATCATGTATGCTTCCTCTTGTATGGAAAAATTGATTGTACAGCAGTTAGTGAACATACTTAGTGTAATTTAAAGATTGATTAAGATTAGGTAACTCCTGATTATTTTAAGAAATTTGTTTTTTGGTTTTTTTTGTTTGTTTTTTGTTTTTTGTTTTGTTTTGTCTTTTTTGAGACAGGGTCTCTCTGTAGCCCTAGCTGTCCTGGAACTCACTATGTAGACCAGGCTGGCCTTGAGCTCACAGAGATCCATCAGAAGAGGGCATCAGATTCCCTGGAACTCAAGTTACAGATGATTATTATATGACATGTGGGTGCCGGGAACCAAACCTGAGTTCTCTGAAAGAGTAGCCAGTGCTCTTAATTGATGAGCCATCTCTCTAGCCCTTCTTGATTATGTTTTATTCACCTAATTTTAACTATGAATTTTAGGAGTCTCCTAATGCAGTTTCCCTCTAAATCCTCTGAAATAAAATGATAATCCTTTACCTAATTGGGAGAAGAGTTGTAAAGGTAAAAATAAATCAGACATAAAACTATTTTGAAAATTTGTAGATAGCATGTGGTGTATGCCTTTCATCTGAGCACCTCGGAGGCAGACGTAGGCAGATTGCTGTGAGATCAGGCCAACCTGGGATGGTCTACATCGGGAATACCTAGGAGTTGGGGTTAAAAAAGAAAAAATTGTAGCTATATATTTTTCAAGACGTAGCAATTCTATGTAAACTAACACTGGAAAAGACAACATATGTATACATGTATGAAACAAAGAATTAAAAATGGAAAAAAAAACTAATATAATATGCAGTTATAGTTGAATTGCAGTTTTGAGTATGTCTAGTTTGGAATGTTTGGTGGCTACAGGTAAATGAAGGAGAGATAGAAAGTAAGCCTTGAACTTGATCAGCTATGTTTCTTTTCAATCCTCTTATCCTATTGAGGGATCCCAATTTAGACAGCTGGTCAGAGCCACATCATTGTGAAAGGAGAATTGGAGTAAAGACTAAAGGGTAAGGAGCAAGTCCCTCGGCTGTCTGGAGAAAAATGCAATCGCTGTAAATGAAGGGAACAACCAGCTCACAGGAGGGCCTTGAGCAGACCCTGCCCCGTCCCAGTGAATTACACAAAAACCTTTTTTCTAATTGAACAAATATGAGCGATTGAGTTTTTGCTTTATCTTAACTTTTAATTAATGGGTCCCTAAATCATGTAATCTAACAACATTGTATTCACTCGTGTGAAGAACAGTGTTTTAAAACAGAGGTAGTAATCATCAGAAAACCACCAAACAACATGGACTGATTTAGAGAAGAGGAAGCACCTGCGCTAGCTGGAGAGCCCACAGAGCCACACTGGGGAGCAGTGCACCCTACAGCCAGCACTCCCTGTGCCTCAGACTGCACAGTGGGGCAGTGGGGAGCCTGGGTTGCCCCGAAGCTTCTAATGTATCTGCATGGTACCAGACCTTCATTCTCAGTTCTGTTACTTGCTCTTACTTTGTTTTGTTCATTATTTAAAATCTGTTAGGTTTTTAAAACTTCAGGGAAGGAGACAATATTTTGACACTTTTCTCTCAATGAAAATTTGTTAAATTCTTATGTGTGTCTCTCTTGTCAAAGAATCAAGTATTGAGAATTTATAGCTAATAAAATGTTTTTCCCCTAAAGAGAAATATTTTAAATTAACTGAAAATTGAAACTTATTCAACTTCTTTTCCTTTATTTTTCCAGTGCTTTTAAGAACATATTTTTCTGATTATAAAAGTAACATGTACACTGTGAGAATTGTCTCATTCGAAAAAATAGCTTGAGGGTAGAGCTCTTGACTCAACTGTGTTCTGAGATATTCACATTATTGATGAAGTGGAGATCAAGCGAGATAATGTCTCTGTTTCCCAGCCTTGCATCTGGGTGTGTAAACAGGCAAACATCCTGATAATGTCATAAAGATTCTTTCCATGCATGTAATTGATGTAGGGTAATTGGATATCTGGAGGCTGGGTGCGTCTATCAAAAAGAAACAGCCAGATAGTAGTTAAATAAGGAGGTGAAGAAAGATTTCATCTGCAACTGTTACTCTATTGGAAAGAACTGAGCTGCAGCCCCAACCACATACCAATGTCCTACATGACTTACAGGCATTTTCACCTAGACTGGCCTGTGCAGGTCATGGGCAGGGGGTCCAAGTTGAAGCTGTTTATAAAGAGGAACCTGTCTAGAATTCAGTCAAGCAGGGCTCCAGGAGTCTTAGCATTATTTATCTTTCTGTCTGTCTGCTTTTTAAGTTTTTACTTATTTCTTTAATCAATTTCCCCATGTGATACTAATCCAGATTTTCAAGGAACACAGTGTGTGTGTGTGTGTGTGTGTGTGTGTGTGTGTGTGTGTGTGTG
>NW_008348078.1:683301-703087 GCF_000622305.1 Nannospalax galili
AAAGCAAATACTGTAAGAGCTAAATTTTCATTAAAAATTTAAGCCAAGAACCTTCTATTTAATTCCATGGAATACCAGACCTATTGGTTTTTGTTTTGTTTGGATGATGAAAAGCTGTAAGAAAGATAGGTATATTTTAAAATAGTGATAGCGTGAAACCTATTGTGTCTAAATGCTTAATGTACTTAATTTTCCCAACTACTCTGCAGGTCTCATTAGATTTCATCTTCATTTTTACTTTGTTCACTAAATGTTAGTCATTTACTATGTGCCTGTATATATGGGGACTCTAAGTGTCAATGAGGTTAGTTCATTTGACTGAGCTTGCTTAGTTTACAAAGGGTGGAACCAAAATTCAAATACATCTGTCTGAATCCAAAGTTCACATCCCTGACAAACCTGCTTTTTATTTCCTGGTTGGTACATATCTGCCAGGGAGCTCTGTGCAACAGTATTAAGGCTCCATAACAGAAAGTACTAAAATATGACCAATATTTTTCCAATGATGTAAAGAAGTTCCTTCTTTTGAAGGAAGCTAGGACAGTGACCCACACACACTCAAGCATGCCAGGGAACGTGTAAATGAACTACCTGCATTAGGTATGTGGAGAAGACAGGGTCATGTTTTCTGCAGGCTTGACTATCTCATTTAAGAAGGAAGCAACAATGTTGCTCCAAATCATGAAAATTGAAATGAGTCTTTGGTCAGTACCAGGTAATCATCCCTAAATCTGAAAAGTTGCTGAAAGGTTTCTGAAGAGCCTTCTGTTTTTTCTTTTCATGGACCCTTCTGTTCCCAAGCCTCTGTGTTCAGCTCAGATCCCTGTGTTAAGTGAAGCCGCTCTAGGTAACCAGCGCCTCGTGACGACTAAGTTCAGTAGAACCTCCTTTGCTCCAGTCTGCCTTGGCATTTCTCTGTGAGTCATGGCCTCAGGTTTGTAACAGTCAGGATTTCTACTTTCCTTCTTATCCCTAGCTGCTTGTCCCAACCATCGTGCATGCCTCCTCCTCTGCTTCCTTCTTCAGTCTACCCTGGGCCTCTCATTAATATACCGGTAGTCCTACCTCTTCATTTTAACATTTTCTTCCAGATGTGTGTCTCATTGCCTACTGAATATTCCTGTGAATGCTGCACTGACATCTTAAGACTGTGCTTGTTTCGCACCCCCACCCAAACCTGCTCCTTTTTGTCACCTTAGAGAGCACAGGTGAACCGAAGACCTGGTGTGGTCCTCCCTACTTCTCTTTCCTTGCCAGTTTATAGAAACACATTCCTCTCCCTTCATCTTCCGTGGTGGTTGTAACTGTCCCCTTCTCCTTAATGCACAGTCCAGGCTCTGTTAAACTTCTCCAAATTAGATCTACCTCTTTCCTCTTTAATATCTGTCCAGGGCTCCTTAGTTCCTCATGCTGAGTTCTAAAATCTTGACATTGCAATAAAAACTTATATTTGTGGTTTTTAAAATGGCTCTCTCCTCTCCACACATACATACCCTTCTCCCAAACCTGTAATTTTTATTTTTCCATCTTTTCTCAATGCCTTTCCATGCATGCTTATTGGCAGGAAATGCTCTTTTTCTCCTTCTCCTTCTAATTGATTCAAGTTCATTCCTGTTGTTCTCCCCCCCACCCCATGTTATGGATCTGGCCCTAGTTTTGGAGTATTCTAGGCAAGTGTCACACTCCTGAGCTACCCTGTACCTCTGGTTTATCTCCTCCTTTCTCTTTAGGCCTTATCTCTGAACATCATCCTCAGCCTTTCTTGGCACCCCTGATTTGGTGGGTGGCATAGTGTATATGACTGGAGGGTGATTAAAAGATGTGTTGGGAATCAGGTCTCGTGGCACTCATCTTTAATCCCAGCACTCGGGAGGCAGAGGCAGGCGGATCTCTGTGAGATAGAGGCCAGCCTGGTCTTCATAGTCAGTTCCAGACCAGCTGTGGCTGCAGGGAGATCCTGCCTCAAAAAGACAAAACAAAACAAAAAAATGTGTAGCACTTGCTTTTTTGTCCTTTGCCCAGTGGTGCTGGGCAGGTTAGGGGTGGCGTGGGTACCATATCATTTATTCACATACCGGATATCCATGGTAAGTTAGCTCCTTGGCCCAAGGCATTAAATTCACATTTTATCTTCAGGGCAAAACATACAAGTGGTCTTTAAAATTATGGTCCAAGTGTGGTAGCACCCCCTTTAATCCCAGCAGAAGTAGGTGGTTGGACCTCTGAGTTTGAGGCCAGTGTGGCCTGCATAGGGATATGACGGGAATCTTAGACGACACTGGGGAAATTGGGTACCCCCTTACAGTTCTTAGTCCTAGGAATAAAACATTTTAAGAATGGATTCAAATGGAAGCTTGAAGATGATTTTATTAGAATTTAGAAGGAAAACTCTCAGAGCAGGCAAGCTGTAAATCTGAGCAGCTGCCCAGAGGAGGAGAATGGAGGAGAGAAGGAAAGAAGCCAGGCCTTTTAAGCCAGCGTGGAGGTCTGACCCATCAGGGACTAGCAGCCCTGTGGTGGGGAGAGGAGCTTCGGAGACAGAATGAAGAAGCCCAAAATGTTGGGACAGCCCAGAGCATGCTTAAAAAACAGAAAGGGGGATCACACGGAGAGGTTATGCTCTTCTGAAAACTTTTGTTGTTCTGAAGAAAAGTGAGCAGATTTAAGGAAGCCGAGGCCCCATTCACCAAAGCATTAGGGACAAGGATTCTGAGCAGGAAAAAGTACATTACCTCAAATAAAGCACTGATTATTCTGCCTCTGTTTTTAGAAGGGCTTAAGGTAAGCTGCCCTCTTAGGTGTGGTCCCTTAGCCAGGTGATCAATCCTGCAATTAGAGTGTTGGGTGGCCAGGCAGCCAGAGATTTTATTTTCTTGACCAGGAGTTTCCTCTTAACCTTTATTGTTACTGTAACAACACATGTACAAAGTTACTTAAGTGCACTGCTAGCTCATAGCTTCTGCTCATGAGGCCTCAGAAATTTGGAACATCTGATGGGTCCAGCTCTGAAGCTACAATTTAGGATATGATAAGAGTTGATTTCTTTGTATGCCAATTTTAAAGATTAAAGAGAAAAAAAGAATGAACCCTAGATTTGTGGTTTGTGGAGGAGATAGACCGTGCTCTCTCTGGGTTCTGGTAGGCATGGACACGGCTGCTGACCCTTCTTGCTTTTGATGCATGAGCTGATAGAGACCTGGGAAACCAGTGCTGAGATTTGAGTCCTGGCAAAATTTGAGATTGTTGCTTCAGAGGCATTGAATTCTGGTCACCCAGGTAGCTGACAATGGCCTATACAGAGAAGCCCTGAGAACCTACCCACCCAGAGAACAAAACTAAGGGATTTTTATGCTTTTATCATTTCTGTGGGGGAAAAAAAAATGAGATTATTTCTTCCTTGGGAGGTATTTTACAGTGATCTGCATCAGGCTTATGCCAGAGTACATCTGGAGATGACAAATTTCAAAGGAATCTCCTGAGTACTTGGATACTTGCTTCTGAAACTGTCAGTTATGTGCCCAAACTGAGGACAAAAGAATGCATTGAGCTTCCTCTGCAAGGGCCTGTGAAACCAAACACCAGTGAGAGCTAGGGAGCAAAGATAAGGGCTTATGGGCTTACCAAACTTGCTAATGGACTTTACTCTCACTTGACTTTTTTTTAACTCCACTTGATACATTTTGCTTTTTGTTATTTTATGAAATAGGGACATGCTCCATTTTGGATATAGAATTACAGAAGAAAAATCATAGGTTTATAGTTACAGTCAGCCTGTGCAATTTCACTCATTCATTCATTTATCTGTTATTTTTAAATCTGTCATATCAGCCTTCCATATACCTGAGGTACAGCGGTGAACAAAACTGACAAGTTAACAAATGCAGTCATATGTCCTATTGTTAGCAATGGGAGGGAACAGGCTTTGCAAGTGCTCAAGGTCAGATGAGATGGAGCCTGCTGGCCTGGGTGAGAGCAGACAGAGACAGGCAGGATGGCATGTTGCTGTGGAAGAGGCCAGAAGTCATTGTGCTGCTGTTAGAGAGGTGATGGGCTCTGCACCTGACCGAATGTTTGCCAACCCCCTCCGACATGTTGGAGCCTAACCCCTAATGGGATAGCCTTTGGAGGGCAGGCCTTGGGGCCTTTAGTAGGCAATGAGACTTACATTATGGGATGAAGGATGGGGCAGCTGTGACAGGACTGAGCCCTTATTAAGATGAGGAAAAAGCAGAGCTCCCACCATCTGAGGATACAGCCAGTGGGAAAGGAGGCATTTACCAAAATCCAGTCTCCCTGTGCCTTAACCATGACCTTCCAGAAGTATGAGGGTTACTGCATGCTGTCTAAGCACTTAGGCCCAGATATCCTCTACAGCAGCCAAAACTAGTAAGGGCAGGAAGGCCAAGGAGAGAAGAGCTGATCTGATTCCTTGGTTAAGGAGATTACTACACTCTAGAGGACAAGGGCCAATGCAAAGGCAGGTAGGAGGCAGCTGCTGTCAATAGTGACCAATGCTGAAGTGGCAGCATGGAGATGGATCTGTCCTCAGATGATTTGAAGGTAAAGCTGCATATAGTGTTGGAGTGGATCTGAGGCATCACAGGAAAGACAAGGATAAGGACTGAGAAGCTGGAGGAATGGACTCGCTTCAGGGGTGGTGGGCATAGCTGGAGTGAGTTAGGAGATCATGAGAGGCAGATAATTTCTAAACATCACTAGACGTCCAAGCTGAGATGTCAAAAACACCGGATATATATCTGAGGTTTGGAAATAAAAAAGTAGAAGTCGACAACATGCAACTCAGAAATGCTATTTAAAATGTTTAACAAAGCCGCTTGCTTCTGTGGGGCCAGAGAGCACCCTGCGTTCACACCTCTACCTCCATATCAAGCTCTGGCTGGATGAAAGAGTATGTCAAGAATGAGTCTCTGACTTAGGGATCAGAGAACACCATGAGAACAGGCCTCCGGCCCTGGTGGGATCAGATGGCATTACCAGAGCAGAGCCACTGGCTCCTCTAGAACCAAGGAACACTGAGAGAACAGGCCTTCAGCTCCATCCAGTCCAGAAAGCAACATGGGACCAGACCCTTGTCTCCAGAGGCTCTTTCGAAGCACCAGTGAACCAGGCCTCTGCTTCGGTCAGTGCAGGGCCTGAGCTTTGATTCCCATGTGTCCAGGGTCCCTTGAGCAGGGCTTTGGCTTTAGTGGTCTCTAAGGTCAGAATGGATATGGGTTTTGATTTCTGAGGTTCCAGGGATCACTGCAGGACCAGGGTCCTATACTACTGTGGTCCCAGAGGTTTCTTGGGGCCTGTGCCTCTAACTACAACCTCCAGATAATACATGGATTTTAGTGGATCTGACATTTGGCATCCTGCCCCTAGGAGGTTCATAATATTCAAGAATGCGACCAGTGCTTAGCATGCAGCTGCAATCATTGCTCAATTGGCACATAGCCAAGACAGGATTACCTCATGGACTCCATTTGACAGTCACCACAAGTTTGATCTCATAGCTGAGCCACATGCAGATGCAGATATCCCTCCAGGAAGAATCACAGAAACAACACACCAAGTAGACTTTGAACAAGAAGTTACAACTGAAAGACAAACCCAGATTCATAAAACACGAGAAAGAACATGACACATCCATCATCAAGCCAACTACCCTATAAGAGAATCCAAAACTACAGAGAGCTGAAGTGTCCAAGAGCTCAGAGACTTGCTTGCTTTTTAAAAGAACAGTTATACAAGAGAATCAAAAAGATGCATTAATTAAGGGTATATATCCAAGAACTCTGAAAAGACATTCCCAAAGACTGAAAAAATTTAGTAAATTTGAGGAAAAGTCCAAAACATGGAGGGAAATTTCAGTAAGAAGATTGAAAAATGTTGAAAGAGAATCACACAGAAATGCTTGAAATGAAGGCTGGTCAGTCAGATAAAAACCCACAATACATAATTATTAACCAAGAAGACCACTCGGAAAAACAAACCTCAACGATAAAGGGTAAAGCAGAGAAATAACATAATCAGACATACATAAGGAAAGTTTCAAGCAGTGTGGGATACATTTAAGAGCCCGATCTGAGAATTCATAGGGTAGAAGGAACAGAGATAATATAAAAGTAGTCAGTAATAATATGAAATTACAGCAGAAAACTTTCTAAATTTGAGAACTCAACAGCAAAATAGAAAAGGCGTCTAGAACTCCAAAGGAGCATGACCAGAGAAGCTGTCTACAGCATATCATGGTGAGAGTGTGAAAAAATGCACAGCAAATAATCATAAAAGCAGCATAGAAAAACATCAGTTCATGTGTAGGAGCAGAGCTGTCATCAGTTCACGTATAGGAGCTGAGCTGTCATCAGTTCTCGTATAGGAGCAGAGCTATCAGTACAACAATAGTAGCAGAAGAGTCATCAGTTCACATAAAGGAGCAGAGCTATCAGTACAACAATAGTAGCAGAAGAGTCATCAGTTCACATAAAGGAGCAGAGCTATCAGTACAACAATAGTAGCAGAAGAGTCATCAGTTCACATAAAGGAGCAGAGCTATCAGTACAACAATAGTAGCAGAAGAGTCATCAGTTCACATAAAGGAGCAGAGCTATCAGTACAACAATAGTAGCAGAAGAGTCATCAGTTCACATAAAGGAGCAGAGCTATCAGTACAACAATAGTAGCAGAAGAGTCATCAGTTCACATAAAGGAGCAGAGCTATCAGTACAACAATAGTAGCAGAAGAGTCATCAGTTCACATATAGGAGCAGAGCTGTCATCAGTTCACATAAAGGAGCAGAGCTGTCATCAGTTCACATATAGGAGCAGAGCTGTCAGTTCACATATAGGAGCAGAGCTGTCATCAGTTCAGATGTAGGAGCAGAGCTGTCATCAGTTCAGATGTAGGAGCAGAGCTGTCATCAGTTCAGATGTAGGAGCAGAGCTGTCATCAGTTCAGATGTAGGAGCAGAGCTGTCATCAGTTCAGATGTAGGAGCAGAGCTGTCATCAGTTCAGATGTAGGAGCAGAGCTGTCATCAGTTCAGATGTAGGAGCAGAGCTGTCATCAGTTCAGATGTAGGAGCAGAGCTGTCATCAGTTCAGATGTAGGAGCAGAGCTGTCATCAGTTCAGATGTAGGAGCAGAGCTGTCATCAGTTCAGATGTAGGAGCAGAGCTGTCATCAGTTCAGATGTAGGAGCAGAGCTGTCATCAGTTCAGATGTAGGAGCAGAGCTGTCATCAGTTCAGATGTAGGAGCAGAGCTGTCATCAGTTCAGATGTAGGAGCAGAGCTGTCATCAGTTCAGATGTAGGAGCAGAGCTGTCATCAGTTCAGATGTAGGAGCAGAGCTGTCATCAGTTCAGATGTAGGAGCAGAGCTGTCATCAGTTCAGATGTAGGAGCAGAGCTGTCATCAGTTCAGATGTAGGAGCAGAGCTGTCATCAGTTCAGATGTAGGAGCAGAGCTGTCATCAGTTCAGATGTAGGAGCAGAGCTGTCATCAGTTCAGATGTAGGAGCAGAGCTGTCATCAGTTCAGATGTAGGAGCAGAGCTGTCATCAGTTCAGATGTAGGAGCAGAGCTGTCATCAGTTCAGATGTAGGAGCAGAGCTGTCATCAGTTCAGATGTAGGAGCAGAGCTGTCATCAGTTCAGATGTAGGAGCAGAGCTGTCATCAGTTCAGATGTAGGAGCAGAGCTGTCATCAGTTCAGATGTAGGAGCAGAGCTGTCATCAGTTCAGATGTAGGAGCAGAGCTGTCATCAGTTCAGATGTAGGAGCAGAGCTGTCATCAGTTCAGATGTAGGAGCAGAGCTGTCATCAGTTCAGATGTAGGAGCAGAGCTGTCATCAGTTCAGATGTAGGAGCAGAGCTGTCATCAGTTCAGATGTAGGAGCAGAGCTGTCATCAGTTCAGATGTAGGAGCAGAGCTGTCATCAGTTCAGATGTAGGAGCAGAGCTGTCATCAGTTCAGATGTAGGAGCAGAGCTGTCATCAGTTCAGATGTAGGAGCAGAGCTGTCATCAGTTCAGATGTAGGAGCAGAGCTGTCATCAGTTCAGATGTAGGAGCAGAGCTGTCATCAGTTCAGATGTAGGAGCAGAGCTGTCATCAGTTCAGATGTAGGAGCAGAGCTGTCATCAGTTCAGATGTAGGAGCAGAGCTGTCATCAGTTCAGATGTAGGAGCAGAGCTGTCATCAGTTCAGATGTAGGAGCAGAGCTGTCATCAGTTCAGATGTAGGAGCAGAGCTGTCATCAGTTCAGATGTAGGAGCAGAGCTGTCATCAGTTCAGATGTAGGAGCAGAGCTGTCATCAGTTCAGATGTAGGAGCAGAGCTGTCATCAGTTCAGATGTAGGAGCAGAGCTGTCATCAGTTCAGATGTAGGAGCAGAGCTGTCATCAGTTCAGATGTAGGAGCAGAGCTGTCATCAGTTCAGATGTAGGAGCAGAGCTGTCATCAGTTCAGATGTAGGAGCAGAGCTGTCATCAGTTCAGATGTAGGAGCAGAGCTGTCATCAGTTCAGATGTAGGAGCAGAGCTGTCATCAGTTCAGATGTAGGAGCAGAGCTGTCATCAGTTCAGATGTAGGAGCAGAGCTGTCATCAGTTCAGATGTAGGAGCAGAGCTGTCATCAGTTCAGATGTAGGAGCAGAGCTGTCATCAGTTCAGATGTAGGAGCAGAGCTGTCATCAGTTCAGATGTAGGAGCAGAGCTGTCATCAGTTCAGATGTAGGAGCAGAGCTGTCATCAGTTCAGATGTAGGAGCAGAGCTGTCATCAGTTCAGATGTAGGAGCAGAGCTGTCATCAGTTCAGATGTAGGAGCAGAGCTGTCATCAGTTCAGATGTAGGAGCAGAGCTGTCATCAGTTCAGATGTAGGAGCAGAGCTGTCATCAGTTCAGATGTAGGAGCAGAGCTGTCATCAGTTCAGATGTAGGAGCAGAGCTGTCATCAGTTCAGATGTAGGAGCAGAGCTGTCATCAGTTCAGATGTAGGAGCAGAGCTGTCATCAGTTCAGATGTAGGAGCAGAGCTGTCATCAGTTCAGATGTAGGAGCAGAGCTGTCATCAGTTCACATATAGGAGCAGAGCTGTCATCAGTTCATGTGTAGGAGCAGAGCTGTCTGAATTACCCAGACTTTTTATGAGGAAACATAGAAGTCAGAACTTCATGGAGTGAAATATTTCAAGCTCTGAAAGTAAATACCTGAACTAAATATACATAATATACACTAAATGTACTAAATATATTCTAAATATACACTGAAAACATCTTTCAAAATTGATGGAGAAATACGGGTATTGTAAAACAAACACTAATTAAGGCAACTCATGACAACTAAGTACCACTGCAGAGAACTCAATGGAATACTATCCAGGGAGAAAGAAGTAAAATGGTGTCCTCTCTTTGAATATATGAAAGTGCACACTACATGAAAAGAACAGATAAACTAGACCTGGGAAGGAAACAACCACACAATTAATACAGGAGAAAAAAAGAAATGCAACTAATTCAGCAAAACAACATCTCACCAAACAGAGAAAATACCAAACTCCCTTCTGTAGAAACCTTAACCCTCAACTCACCACAAAAAAGATGTAGACTAATGGATTGGATTGAAAAAACAAGAATCAATTATATATCATCTCCAAAAAAACCCACTAAGCTAGTAAAGATAGAAAAAAAAAAACAAGATTAACAGAGAAAATACCAAACTCCCTTCTGTAGAAACCTTAAACCTCAACTCACCACAAAAAAGATGTAGACTAATGGATTGGATTGAAAAAATAAGAATCAATTATATATCGTCTCCAAAAAAAACCCACTAAGCTAGTAAAGGTAGAAAAAAAAAAAACCAAGATTAAAGGATGGAAAACAAAGTGCCAAGCAAACAGAAACAATAAACAGAGTTAGGCATCCTTATTTCAGATAAAATAAACTTCAAACCAGAACTAACTTCAAACCAGAACTAATTTGAAGAGGTAAAAAGGGCCTCAACATATTAATAAAGGAAACAATTCATCAAGAAGATATAATAATTATAAACATTTATGCACTGAATATTGAATCCCATAATTTCATTAAAAAAAACACACACACACCAGAAGGCATAAAAGCACACATAGTTCCTGACACAATAATGGGGGCCTTCAGTACCCCATTCTCATAGTTAGATAGGTTTCCCAAACCCAAAACAAGTAAAGAAACTTCAAAGCTAAAATACATTATGGATCAACTGGATTTTAAAGGTATAAAGAGTATTCCACCCAACAGATAAGAAAATACACTTTTTTTTCTAAGCAGCACATGGAACTTTCTCCAAAGTCAATCATATCATAGGAAACAAGTCTCAAATTTTTTAAAGGATAATTCCTTGTGTCCGTTCAGACCACGACAGAATATAGGAAACGAATAGCAACAGAAACTCCAAATACTTGGAGACTAAACAATGTAGTTTGAACAGTCGGTCACCCAAGAAATCAGAGAGGATATTGGAAGTTTTCTGGGGACAGTGAGAATACAGCCCGTAAGAACCTCTGCCGCACATTCAAGGCAACCCTAAAAGGGACGTTTATAGTGTAAACACGCCATCAGAAAATCTGAGACATATACCCTAACGATCCACCTCAGAGCTCTTGAAGAACAACACACACAGTTCCAGTCTGCAGCAAGAAATAAAGATTAGTGAAGAAATTAATGACGTAGAGACCTTTAAACAGTGAATAAGACTGACAAACTGTTAACAAATCTAGCAAAAAGAAAAATGGACAAGACAAAAGTGAACAGAATTGCAGACCAAAAGTTGTCATTACAATGGACTCCAAAGAAATACAGAGCATCATTAGAGATTACTTTGTAAATGTATACTCTAAAAATCTGGAAAACCTAGAATAATTAGAGGAATTTCTAAATGCAAATCAGCTGCCAAAATTGAAACCAGAAGATTTAAGTAATTTAAACTGAGCAACAAGATAGAATCTCTCATCAGCAAAAAGCTTTTGTAGAGATTAATTCACTACTGAATTCTACCAGACTTTCAAGGAAGATTTCATACCATTTCTTCTTGTTCCACAAAATTGAGAGTGACAGAGCACTACCAAATGCATTCTATGAAACAAGTATTAGTCTGACACCCAAACCAGATAAAGACACAACAAAGAAGAAAGCACCAGTTTATTTGATGAACATAGTTTTCAAAATTCTTAACAAAAATATTCGTAATTCAAGAATTAAGGTCATACATTATGACCTAATAAACTCCATCCCAGAAAGGCAAGGTTTTTCAACATATGTAAATCAATAAAGGTAATAAACCATATAGAAAAGTGTAAGGACAGAAACTGCATAATCATCTGTATTGATACTGAAAAGGTATTTGAGGAAGTTCAACATGCCTTAAAATAAAGCCATGTACCATAAATCTAGAGCCAACAAAAACGAAAGAGAGCATTTCCTCAAATCAGGAAGGAGACAGCGATGCCCACACTCCCATCCCTGATTTAATGGAGTGGGTAAAGTCTTAGCTTTGCCCATGAAGGGGGCATAGAGGGGATAGAAATAGAAAATGAAGAGTGAAACTATCCCTATTTTAGATGACACGTTTCTATCCTTAAAAGACACTTTAGAATCAATCTACTAGAAAACTCCTAGCTCTAATAAACACAGTAAAGTTTCAGATACAAAAGCAATATGAAAAAAATAGCTTTCATATACACCAACAATATACTCTGAGAAAGTGGGGCAAATTTCCCATTCAAAAGAGCTTAAAAAATTAAGTACCTAGGAATATACCTTAACAAAGAAGAGAAAGACATCAACAATGGAAACTTCAGGACATTGAAAAAGGAAATCAAAAGAAGATACTCCATGATGGAAAGACCCTCTTGCTCCTGGATTGGCAGAATTAATATGAAAATGGCTCTGCTGCCAAAATTAGCCTACAGATTTAATGCAATACCTATCAAAATTCCAATTTCATATTTCACAGATCTAGAATAAACGATCCAAGAATTGACGTGGCATCACAAAAAAACATGAATAGCCAAAGCAATCCTTAGGAATAAGAACACAACTAGAGACATCACAATACCAGGACTTATACCACAGAACTATACTAATAATGGCAGCATAGTACTGGCATAAGAACAGACAGGTGACCAAGGGAACAGACTAGAGGACCTAGAAATAAGTCAACAAAAACATGCCCACAAAATTCCTGACAAAGGCAGCAAAAACAGGCATGTTGTATTAGTTACTTTTCTGTTGCTGTGATAGAAACACCATGACCAAGTGAACTTATAAAAGAGTCCATTTAAGCTGGCCATGGTGGCTTATGTCTTTAATCCCAGCACTTGGGAGGCAGAGGCAGGGGGATCTCTGTGAGTTCAAGGCCAGCCTGGTCTACATAGTAAGTTGGGACTACAGGGCCACCTTGTCTCAAAAAAGACCAGAAAAAAAAAGTCCATTTAGTTATTTAGTTTACAGTTCCAAAGGGGCAACAGGAGTCTATCATGGCGGGGAGACAGGTGGCAGAGGTGGCTGGAGTAGGAGCAGAAGCTAAGTGCTTACATCTCCAAGCAGGCACAGGTATGTGAAGGCTATTTCTTTTCCTATTGCAAAGAGCAACTGCCAATCTAGCAAGGCTTAAGAACTATCTAAGCCTGCCCTCAGTGATATGCTTCCTCCAGCATGGCCACACCTTCTAAAACCTCCCTAAATAGTGCCACCACCTGGGGCAAAAGGTCCTGAATACTTGGAGCCTATGGGGGCAATTCTCATTCAAACTACCACATTCTACTCCCTGGCCCCTATAGGCTCATGACCACATAAAGTGTAAAATGCATTTAGTCTAACCTTAAAAGTCCCTGTAGTCAATACCTGCCTCAATACTATTCAAAAGTCCACAGTTCAAAGTCTCTTCTGAGAATCAGGGAAATCGCTTAATTGTAAGCCCCTGTGAA
This sequence comes from Nannospalax galili, assembly GCF_000622305.1. Classification (NCBI taxonomy): domain Eukaryota; kingdom Metazoa; phylum Chordata; class Mammalia; order Rodentia; family Spalacidae; genus Nannospalax; species Nannospalax galili. The sequence continues at coordinate 696,265 of NW_008348078.1, forward strand.
ATCAAAAGACCATACATTCTCCTAACATGCAGTGGAACCAAATACACATTTCCATTCCAAAAGGGAGGAATAGAGGTGTAGTGAGGAAATACTGGACCAAAGAAGCCCAAAAACTAGCAGGGCAAACACCAAATCCAGTAGCTCCATGTCCAGCTTCTGGGACTTTACTTCCAAGGGACTTAGATGGTTCAGCCTCTCTTGCTGTGTGAGACAGACTTCTCTCTCTTGGTCTGGTACCACTTCCTGTATGCAGCTCTCCTTGGCAGATGCCTCACAGCTCTGATGTCTTGGGGTCTCCACTGACACCCAGGCTTCACCTTCACAGTTTCACACAATGACCTATCAGGTCCTTCTTTATGCAGGGACACCCCTCCTACAAGCTACCTGGCCTCAGTGGCTCTTTGAAACTGTGAAGGAAGAAAATGATCCCTTCACTTTTACATCTTTCAATCCTCTAAAGCCAGCACCCCGTGAACAACACTGCCAAGTTTGGCTGCAAGTTTGGGGTGGACCCCACCCAGCCTGCTTCATCCACTTTTGAAGCTTTTCTTCTGCTGGGGTGTTCTAGGACTAGAACACCCCAGCATTTTCCTTTCTCAAGTTGCAAAGCTGGGTGTGGTCTTGCCTCGGAGGAACTCTCTCTGCTGTTTAAGTGCAAATCTCTAAGCCTCTCCTTAATCACTTTTATCTCCTTATCAAAGGTATCCTCCCCTTCAGCACATGGCTGGGCTCCAACATTAATCTTCCTAGTGCTCCTTTTCAATGCAAACTGTACATTCTGCATTTCTTTCTACCCCATTTGCTGTTTTTCACTGTAGAGCTGCAGTAATGTCCACCAATAGCCACACCATCATTTGTATGTTAGGCTGCATTGAAATAGCTTCCACCAAAGTAATTAGTCCACTGCTTTTCAACTTAGCCTCAGGCAAGCTTTTTGGCTGTGGGCAGACTCCAGCCAGACTCTTCGCCAAAATATCCCAATTTCTGCTTAAGTCCTTATTTCTCTCTAGAACTACATTGCTCTCAGCACTACTTTCTCCCAGGCACCTACTAGAATGGCCTGTTAAGCTCTGCTTACAGCAGTCAACTGCTTTTCTAGCCCAAACATCCAGTCTTCCACATTCATCCAAAACCCCACATGGTCAAGTTCTTCATAGCCAACACCCCACTCCTTGTGCCAATTTCTGTTCTAGTTTTGATTGCTGTGACAAAACACTCTGACCAATACCAACTTGGAGAGGAAGGGATTTATTTGGCTTACATCTCCCAGGTCATAGTTCATCAGGAAGCCCAAGGTAGGAACTCAGGGCAGGAACCTGGAGGCAGGAGCTAAAGCACAAGCCATGGAGAAACACTGCTTACTGGCTTGCTCCCCTAACCCATGCTCAGCCTGCTTTCTTCCAATACAAAATGACCTTCCCAGGGGTGGGCTGGGCCCTCCCACATCACTCAACAATACACACACACATAGCCACAGGCCAGTCCAATAGAGGAAATTCCCCAATTGAGGCTCCCTCTACCCAGGTGTGTCAAGTTGACAACTAACACTATCTAGCACACATGTGAGAACAGATAGGCTATTCAACAAGTGGTCCTTGCAAAACTGATCTACACATGCAGAAGAATAAAATTAGATTCATATCTTTTACCTTGTACACAAATTAATTTGAAACGGATCAAAGACCTTAATTTAAGTATGAAATGCTGAAACATCTATATATAACTATAGGGAATAATTTTCAGGGCATTGGAATATGCAAGAAGTTTCTGAACAGAATATCAATAGCACAGGAATTGGCCCCAAATATCAACAGATGGAAATATGTGAAATTAATTTCTGCACAGCAAAGAAATTATCAGTAGAACACACACACAGCCCACAGAGAAAACCTTTACTAGTATACCTCAGAGTAATATCCAGGATTTCACAAAAACTTCAGAATTTAAATACTAAGGAAATAAAACTGTCAATCAACAAATAAACTAATGAATTAAATAGACAATTTTCACAAAAGAAACACAAATGACCAATAACTATTTTTAAAAGTATTCAACGTCAGAAAAATGCAAATTAAAACTACTTTGAGATACCACCTCACCCCACTACAAATGAATATCATCAAGAAATCTGGAACAGATGTTGGAGAGGATGTGGAGAAAGAGGAACCTTATTCACTGTTGGTGGGAGTGCACATTAATACAGCCTTTGTTGAAATCAGTTTGGAGGTTCCTCAAAATATTAAAAAATAGAGATACTGTATGAAGTAGCTATTTCACTGTTGTCCGTACACACGGAGACTGTGTTACTACACCATGGAGATATTTTCACCCTCATGTTTTCGTTCCTTTCACTATAGCAAGAAACAGAATCAACCTAGCTGTACTTCAATGAATGGATAATGAAAATTTTTACATATATGAAATGGAATATTATTTAGTTCTTGATAGGTAGAGAGCGGGCGGGAGCGAGTGGGTGGTGGAGAGCATGAGCGGATGGATGGAGGCACCGAGGCACAGATGGAATTCTCAGCGGGATACAGATTTATTTCGCACGGGGCACCTTTCCCTCGGGGAAGGGAAAGATGTCAGGGAAAGATGTCTGCCCACAGGTTGTGAGCTGGGACTTTATATATGGGGGCTTTAGGGTGTGGAAGGGGGAAATGTTTGGGGGAGAAATCAGGGAGGCGGAAGCAGGAAAAGCCTGGCTCCATTCAGTCTGCCAGGTGGGATTAGGGTCTGGAAGTGTTTACTTTTTCTCTCTTAAGATAAGAGAAAAGCTTGTTGTGATAAACAGCTTCTAAAATCTCTGGTTAACAGGTAGAATCTGCTTATCTTATCTTTGGAGATCAGAGGAGAGGCAGGCTGCTTCTCAGCAGAGTTTGTTTCCCTTGACTCCAAAGGTCAAGGTGAGGTCCCTGTTGGGGAGGGGGGGAAACTGCTGCTGTTTGGAACCCTAACAGTTCTGAAGAAAAAAATGAAACCACAGAAGAAGGAAAATAAATGGACTTGGAATGTATTATCTTAAATGAAGTTATGCAGTCTTAGGAAGGAAAAAGAAAATCTCATGTGGATCCTAGCTTACAATGTAGACATTTATATATGTAAACAAATGTACATATTGGTCTGGCATAACATTGAGAAAGGAGAGCAAGGACAAAATGCATACTAATGTGTGGAGTTCATTTAAGTCCTTTGAATGCTCTCCCGACGTATAATGCATAGTCAATGCAAAGTAAGTCCTTAAATGGCAGTGTCCACATGTGATTCCATGAGGCTCTATTACCTTACTTAGAGATGGGAATTTTATGTTTGAATATTCCTGTAGGCTGTAGTTCTTTGTAAGTACCACTAAACTTAGTGCATTTAATTTTTCAAACAAGAATTTTATCTCCTCAAATAATAGTGTGAAGATTGGGAGGAATGCATTTAACATAATCATAATTCAGAGGAATTACTGACTTATCCCCGAATCTCAGAAATTAACATGCCAGGAATTGAAAACACAAAGAGCTTGCTTCTTTTCCCACTGTATATTATAATTCTAAAATGTCTCATTGTTGCTGAGAGTAAACATACTTTATTTTTATTTTAAAATTAAAAAATATTTGACGACTTGTATGGAATGAGTATGAACCAATCTGAAGAAAGGCCAGCCCTGCCAAGAGGCAAGAGGCAGCCTGCCAGCACAGTGCTGGTCCAGCACTCACTGGCCTCCCCCCGAGGGTCCCGTTCCCAACAGTCACATACTCTAGATTTCAGACCTAAACCTGAATGGTAAATTCCCATCTGAATCCAGAAAGGTACTCACATTTCTTTCCCACATCATCATATTTCTCTACTCCCTGATTCACACTATACTCACTTCTGTTTGGGGGTAGAGTTCAAATATAGTATATTATCATGTGATTTAATAAGTTGATGCTGCATTACTGCTCCATTTCTCAAAAAAAATTGTAAATTTAAGGTATCGGGAACAATCAAACATGGTACACCAATTTAAAAAAAATGCACAGGGTAACTAAGACAGGCAAAGCTAAGAAGCACTGTCACACTTTGGGCATTACAGCAACCTGTTCCCAAGATTGTACTAGGTCTATCAAGAAAAGCTGTGACCAGCAACATCAAGACCCAACAAGTCAATCTTGGGTGGTCCTTAGCCAAGAAAAAGATGGTAGCAACTTAACACAGGATTTTTTTTTTTTTAAGATATACTAAAATGAAAATCTCTAAGAGAAAATGTCTTCCTTAGGCTATGAAGGGGTAATATATGAGATAGAACTGTACACATGGTGTAACCTCTGTGGACATCTCTGAATTCTCACATGGGAGTAAATGGAGGAATGGGACTAGGTCATTGGGGGATGTTTTGATTTGTGTGGTATATGTGGCATTGTCTTTAGGGTTGACAGGAATAAGGATGAGAAAGCAATTAAATCAGATAAAACATGGTGTGGGGAGACCAAACCAAGGAAAAAAAACATAGAATGATCAAGATCAATGGGTCTGAGTCCAATTTTCTGATTTCCCAGACCCTCAACCATCACGTGGCACTTCAGAAATTCACCACACAGAATTGATTAAGCAGTATGCCTCAGAATTACCACCCCTCCGTTGCTCTCTGCCTCCAAGCCTTCTCCCTAGAGTAGCACAGGCAAGGAAGGCTGAAATATGGGGAGGAAGCCTTAAAACGTTTCCAAGGTAGAATTCTATTCTGGCTAGTCCAAATCTTCATTTTGAAGAGCATGAAATGAAAATACAGACGGCTCTAAAAGGGTCTGAGGAGGGAAGAAAGAACAGAAAGCTTGCTTTTTCTGAATGACACTGAAAGACTGACAAGTGATGCCCAGGCCTGCAGGACTTTGCTGGAGCTGGGACTGTGCTTTCTTCTTGTGCTCATCCTACTTTTAAAAGTAAATGAACATGTTCTCCAAAAATACTTTTGTTTTTTTAATTTTTAAAATTATATTTATTTGAATGGACATGTATGTGCAGCAGCCTACATGTGGAGGTCAGAGGACAATACCATGTGGATCCTGGTGGTTGAATTTGGGTGGTCATGCATGGTGACAAGCACCTTTGCCCACTGAACCACCTTGCTGGCCCCAGAAATATTTGTAATGATATTTGCATAGGTATCCTTCCCTTTCCAGCTTCTATGTTAGAATGAATTTTTGAATTAATAAAAATGTAGGAATGATTTTTATAATATGGACATAATCTTAATGACTAGTACCTAGGTTACAACCAAAAAGTTACAATACACTCACTGAGCCTTCTGCACCTCTTGTGACCTAGGCACCTGACCTTGATCCCTCAGGAACCAACCTTCCCCCCAACCCAAGATAGTGAGTGAATGTGAGTGCATGATCAGCATATCAACATGCTGGGTCAGCATGTTTTTCTCATTGAAAACATGAGAATTGAAAAATCTGTCTGAAATTGTGTGTGTGAGATAGTCTAGGCCTAGGGATCAAAGGGCAAGATTCTCTGATAAAGTGAGAGTGGACCTCCAGTTTGTGGTGGTGATAGTTTCAATAAAATAATGAGTTAAACTTTGCTCAAGAGCACAGTTCTGAGAGCCATCAGGAGGAGCAGGTGCTGCAGCGTTCAGGCCCATTCTTGGCCTTAAAACTAATGCTAAGAGTCTGGCTGTTTCTTTTCAGGTGTAACTGTAATGTGGCTTAGAAAAGCTGCAAACAACTACTATAAATATTTCCAATTATCTCATGTACTGACCTGATCGGGAGTGCTCTATGTGCATTCTAGAATTTTCTTGCCACAGTAAATGCCTGAGCAATGCACTTTCTATTATGTTCCTCCCCACAAAGGGAGAAAAGAGGGAAGAAGTACTAAGTACTTTGCCTGCAAGTACTCAGCATGCATCCACAGCTGCAGACCAGGAATTACGCTGTCAGAACCCATACTCACCTCTGCACTTTGGCCGAGGAGGCTTGGAATTGTTTTGTTTGTCCTGTTGGAAATGATAATTATAGTAATAGCCAAATATACTGTGACATTAATTCCCCCTGGAAGTGTAATTTGATCATGTTTGATAAATAGAGTGACTATATCTCTGAATGCAGCTTTGAATTGACTGACAACAGTATTTGGAGATGTGAGTGCTGGTATTGGACTCATTTTTCTCTTAATATACTGTCTCACTGATTTTAGCCTCCCTGTATCATCAGTGTTTTCTCTATTACAGTTTGAATAATGTCCTTTGAAAGTAGCCTTCTTGTTGGGGTTCTCTGTTATGCAAGTAGAAGTCTCTTCACGTCCGGATAGCTCACGAGCTCGGAAAACCATGTGCTGCAGATTCCTTCATAGCAGAGTGCCTTCCTGGCATCCTCCCTGACTCTTCTTTTACAGTGCTTGCCACAAATACATGCCCTCTGGCACAGGAGTTACCAGGTTTTAATCAGGCGTTGTCTGATAGCCTGATAGAAGCCCACCGCCCTATGTAAATGAGGCATCCTAAAAGTACCAATCAGCTAAGACTTATTCTACTGTCTCTACACTATAAATAGTCCTAGTTTTACCCCAATAAAGTTGGAGCTGTAGCTGGAGCTGGAGCTGAATCACTGAGATCTGAGCTGAGTCACTTGTCTTGAGCTGTAACACTAAATCCTGTGATCCAGTCTCCCCGGGGGGCGCTATTCCTCCGTTATCGGCCCACAGATACCCCAGCTTTCGCCGCCTCCGTGCCTCTTCCCTGTGGAGTTCACTGGCCAGGAACTCTGCAATCCTGAGGAAGGGTACAAGGGTGTAATAGAGGCGGGATTCCGACTAGATAATAATCTAGTAGCAGAGGAAGCTCTCCGTT
>NW_008348078.1:703918-710175 GCF_000622305.1 Nannospalax galili
CCGTGGGCAGACATCTTTCCCGGACATCTTTCCCTTCCCTGCCCTTCCCTGCCTTCCCTGCCCTTCCCTGACATCTTTCCCTTCCCTGCTCTCTGCTGACATTTTTCCCTTCTCCAAGGGAAACGTGTCCCGTGTGAAATAAAGCTGTATCCCGCTGAGAATTCCATCTGTGTCTCGGTGCCTCATCCATCCGCTCATGCTCTCCATCCGCCACCTCTCCATCCCAACTTTTTAACCTAACAATGAGCACTATTCTGTAAATGTGTTCCTTCTAAGACAGGACATGACAGAAGGTTGCAATGTACATGCTCATGGTACTCTCAATTCTAAATGAGACTGTCCCAACTAATAAGAGTAGATCTGCCATCTATGAGTCTGTCACGGGAGTCCCTTATTCCTTTATATCTTTCTTCAGAATAGCCAAATACAGCTGAACTCTGAAGGCACTTTAATTTCAGAAAATTAATTAATTGATTGATTGATTTAAATTCAGAAATTTTCAGATGGCAAAATAGAAAGTTGGCCATCATCCAGGACACTTACTTTCTCACTCACTGTTGATGAGCATCTAGCTGCCTTCTGTGCCGTTTCCCTCAGGTTCTGTTGATAATCACTAACAGATCGAAGGTAGCATGTTTTCACACTACATCCTGTATCTCCCTGAAGCTATGGTCCCAAGGAGAAGCCAATGGATGCCAAAGACAGCATTTACTCAGCAAACATTTGATTTTGGTCTGGGCTTTGTCTTTGCACTTGGGTGGTAGATGAAGCTTGTTATACACAATCACTTGTAAAATCACTGGCTACCAGATTCTCGGAGGTCAGAGAGAATGTCAGCACATCCTGGATGTATTTGCTACAACGAGTCTGGATGTTGTGTAAAATCATCAAATGGCTAGGGATGTGGCTCAGAGGTAGGTTCTTACCTGGCATATGCTAGGCTCTGGTCTGGGTTGATACTCTGCAAAACATGCACACACACACACACACACACACACACACACACACACACTCAAGTGTACCACTATCAGGATAATTCCCTACATTTTCCAACTGAACCATTTTCTGTTCAGAAATACTACTAATGATAGTAGATGACAAAGATGATTTTTTGGTATTATCTGCTTTAAATTATTGACATATGGGGCTAGGGTGATAGCTATTTCAATAAAGCACTTGCTGAGCAAGCTTGTGGAACTGGGTTTGATCCCCAGTACCCACATCAAAAGCTGTGCTTGGAGTTCCAGAGCTGAGGAGGCTGAGACAGAAAGATTCTGCGGCTCACTGACCAGGCAGTCTAGACAATGAGAGACTTTTCCTCAGTAAACAATGTGAATTGCTCTGAAGTATGACAACTCTGACCACCACGTAGACACACAAGCATTGTGCCCCTGCACAAGTGGATCTACCCACCCACAAACACACACATGCCCATACCTCCCCACATACAAAATAAGTAAGTCAAGTTCTTGTACTAAAATGACAAAGAAAAGAATATATCAACTTGTACCTTTGGTTTAAATTAATAAATAACTCCTGGAATCCATTTATACAACGAAGAGGTGGACCGTAATTATTTTGTAAGGTTCCTGTCAAATCTGAAATGCTGGGACTGGATGTTCTGAAAAAGAAAGTATGTTTCATTCATGGTACAAGTGTGGTGGGCAATTTTCATATCCCATTATATTTTATGTAGAAGTTCTAAATATATTGAAATTATAGACTTGTGAGTCCTGTTCTACCACCTTAGTCAGGAATCAGTTTCCCAGAGTTAGCTATATCATTAGCTGAAGTGCTGTTCAATCTGACCAGCAATTCCCAAGCTGTATCAGAGGGTTCATAGGTGTCAGGGAAAGGTTTTGTATACATCTTTTTGCCAGTGAGTGTGAGGACACAGAGCTGTAGTTTGAGAGGTCAGAGCCTCAGCATCTCATTTGAGGTTCATCAGTGGCATTTACTCTGGTGACACTGAGAGTTGGGCTCATTTTGGTATCAGTAGTGGTACAAATTGTGGCAGTTGTTTCTCATCCATGTTCCTGGAGCCTTAGTGCTGAAGTCTCCCTATAATTTTGGAAGATATTTGATAGTAATTTAAGAAATTTGTGAGAACAGTTGGGGTGGTGTCAAATATTTCCTATCCATTATAGAGTAATTCAAAGCACTAAACAAATGTTTGCCTTTTTTTTTCCCTAAAACTGCATATTATTTTTAATTAGAATGACTTCATGAATAAACTAGAAAAGAAGTCATAGTGGATAGTAAATTTATGGAGCTTCTTATTGATAAAATTGTGAAATGTTCATTAATAATATTTCTCAAGGCGGTTAAAAAAAACTGGGTTTTTTTTTTTTTTTACACTTCATCTTCCATCTTCATACAGCCCCACACTGTGCAGACACGCCTCTCCCATGAAATAAGGACTCATGCAGCCCCACACTGAGAAGACACAGCTCTCCTGTGAAATAACGACCCTATAGCCCCATGCTGAGTAGACACGCCTCTCCCGTGAAATAATGACCCATACAGCCCTATGCTGTGTAGACATGCCTCTCCCATGAAATAATGACTTATTTTGCTGCTCAACAAATGAATATTTAGTGCAATGATTGAATTATGGCACAAGGAAGGAAGACCAAGGGTAACCTAGGTTAAGTCTGAATTGCCTGGTTTATGGGTAATGTGAACTAATTCATCTTGATGCTAAACTAAATTGTTACTCCTAATCATTATCTTAATGTCTTAATGAAAAGCTTTTTAAAAAGTCTCTCTGTCCTCTGCGGGCATGCATGACACAGGTGCACTTACCTACATGCAGGCAATACACTCATACACATAAAATAAAAATAATAAAGAAAATATTTTTAAAATATATTTATTTTTATTTTATGCATGTGAGTGTATTTCCTGCATATAGGTAAGTGCACCTGTGTCATGTAGTGCCCCTAGAAGCCAGAAGAGGCTGTCAGATCCCCTGGAACTGGAGTTACAGCCAGTTCTTAGCTGCCATGTGGGTGCTAGGAAGCAAACTGTGGTCCTCTGCAAGAGCAACCAGTGATCTCCACCACTGAGCCATCTCCAGCCCCCTGAAGAGCTTTATAGATATTGTGAATTTGCATAATTTCCTGAGTATGTCTTCCAGAGCAGAGTTGAGCTAGATAGCTATCAAAATAAAATGACAGCATAGAGAATTTCTCTCTCTCCTTTCCATCAGCTTTTCACTAAGAACATAGTCTAATTGATAACAAAGAATTTGACATATACTCTAATGAACTTAAGAGACATAACATTTTTTATTATTGAGTTAATTCACTGCTAGTACTGAGGGCCCCAAATGGGAGAGCTATAACAAATGTAGTTGTCCATTTTTATGTATATATATATGTATGAGGTATATGAGTGTTTGCCTGTGTGTATGTAAGTGCACCCACGTCATCCAATGTCCACAGAGGCCAGAAGAGGGTGTCAGATCCCCCTAACTGGAGGTACTGTGGATGGTTGTTAGCCACCATGTTGTTGCTGGAACCAAACCTAGGTCCTTTGCAAGAGCAGCCAGTGTTCTTAACCACTCAGTTGCCTCTCCAGCTCCAAATGTCCATTTAAAAAAATATTTTTCATTGACACTGTCAGAATTTCATACAATGTATTTTGGTCATATACAGACCCCCTCCTCCATCTCCACCCTCTCCTTACTACATACCCTGACTTCATATCATCTGTTTTTCAAAAGGCCTACAGAGTCTCTTTGTGTTCCCCACAGGCTCTTGGTTGTGGGTTTATCCCTTGGAGACTGGTCAACCTATCCAGCATCATGACCTAGAAAACAACTGACTCTCCTCTCCCAGCAGCTCTCAATTGTCAATAGATCATCAGCTAGGGTTGTTGCTTCCTGTTCACCTCTTCCCTCCATGCTGGGATTCTGTCTGGCTTGACTTTGAGCAGGTCTTGTACATGCACATACAAGTGCTTATACATACAAGTGCTGTGAATTCATGTGTTCAATTGCCCTATTATGTCTGGGAAGAATTGTTTTGTCATGTTCATCCTCCATCTCTGGCTCTTACAATCTTTCCTCCCCCTTGCTCCCAATGACACGCAAGTCTTTGGAGGAGAGGATTATTTTAGATTTAACATTTTCTTTGACTGAGTGAGTCATTCAATAAATCAGATCCCTTGTCTTTGAGATCTGATGTTCTGTCTTCCGTTTGATGGGGAAGATTTTCTCTGAGCTTTTGGTCTGATTTCCTGAGGTTTTCATTTTGAGTTTTATTTGTTTGGCTTTTTTTTCAGAGAACCTATCTCTTTATTAAGTTCTAATTTCATATCTTGAATTGTTTTACTTATTTTACACAATGTTTGTGTTTTCTGAGTCTTCATTTTGTCTTTTGTTCATGTCTTCTTTGATTTCTTTGAACATACTTATAATTGCTATTTTCAGATCAATGTCTTGCATCGGTTACATTGCTTTTCTCAGGAACCATTGAATTGGGGAGATGGTTCTGGTTATTCATATTGTTTGTGCTTTTCCAGTGGAATGTAGTCATCTGGGGTGATGTCATTCATGCTGTTTCTTGGGATGGATATCTGATCTGGCCACTGTTGAGTGGTTTTTGTATCTTTCTTTGCTGTTCCTCCAACTTGTCAGTTGAGGTTCTGCAGAACTGACCGAGCTGGGCTGGTGCAAATGTGGTACAACCCTGACTAGGCACAGAGAAGTGGGATGGCAGACAGGGAACACTGGGGCCAAGAACCTCATAGGTCTGGCAGGTGCACACAGTGTAAGACCTGGTCTAGGCGCCTGAGCTGGTGTGGCAGAATAGGACAGCTGTGATTGGTAAACTCCCAGGTCTGGCTTAACTCTCAGGTCTGATTGGTACACCTGTCATCCACACCCAGCATTAACCACTAAATATAATAAAATAAGTTTCAGTAAATTATTTTGATATTGTGTATAATTTATACTTGTTATGTGTGTCTATATATATCTGAGTTGGATCTACAAGGTAGAAGGAAAGAACCAACTCCTGCAAGTTGTTCTCTGACTTAGTCACTTCTTACAAAAAACTCTATGTGTATGCACACACACACACACATATGCATATGTTATTGCTTGAATGCAGGTGGGCTTATCCCACAGTGTAGATGTGAAGGGCAAATGACAGCCATCTACATTTTTGAGACAGGGTCTCTTTGTCACACCGGCTTCTCTTGCCTGGGAACTTCTCTGTTTGCTTGGGGTCTGGCTGAAGGAGCATTCTATAACAGATGTGCACTATTGTGGAGGTGGAAAGCTTTTGCAATGTGATGGTAATTAAGAAATTTACAACAGGGAAAACTCTTAAGAGACAGGTGTGGAGAGGAAGGCAGGAGTCTCCCATCCTGCCCCCTGCAGTTGCCCAGGATGGAAGTCTTTGTTTTCCAAAGTTTTTGCATTCCTGTAACCTGTGTGGCCATATGTTACCTTGCTTTTATCACATGTAACTTTTACTTAATTCTCACCTATGTGCTGTTTTGCCTTTTGTATTTTCCCACACATGAGTATAAAACCCCCCAAAACTTGAATAAGGGGTCTGACTCCTTTATTCGTGGTGTCAGTCCCACTAGTGTCAAATCAAACTTGCTCTCCTCACCTGACTTCAGCTGTTGATCTCTGATTTTTCCATAGCATACACTGTACCCAGCTTGATGAGCACTGTGTACATTCAAACTCAGGTCTTCTTTATGTGCTCTACAAGCACATTACAGCCTGAGCCACCTCTCCAGCCCAAAGAGTCATTTATTGAAAAAGTTAACAGTTAACATGTATGAGTTTAAAAAAAACAAAACAAAAAAAAACATTTTTCTTCAGTTAATGCCATTTTTCCTTTAAAAATTAAATTATTTAACTTCTTTTTGAGTCTTTTATTTTGGCTTTCAAATTGAGTATGGCTCAAATTGTCACCAAAAAAAACTGTTACCACAGATTCTAGGAATTTCTGATACCAAGCATTTATTCAGATGACTCAATTACTTAAGTCCTTTATAAATGTTTTTGAGTGTTACTATTTTAGCCTGATGCTTAGTAGTTTCTGGCTCATCCTGTGTGTGTGTGTGTGTGTGTGTTTACTGAACTATATTGTTGGAAGAAAACTATGCTTCCAATACAAAATATTGGTCTCTTATGTCCACTGTATACTTGAGTTATAAATTCTTTCACTGTTTCCATGTTTTGTTCAGATCTAGAAATGAAGACATTTTAGGTTAGTGGAAATGTCCCTCCG
>NW_008348078.1:711163-713211 GCF_000622305.1 Nannospalax galili
TATGCTTCCAATACAAAATATTGGTCTCTTATGTCCACTGTATACTTGAGTTATAAATTCTTTCACTGTTTCCATGTTTTGTTCAGATCTAGAAATGAAGACATTTTAGGTTAGTGGAAATGTCCCTCCACCTATGCCTGACATTACTGAGCATACTTGTGCTTTTGCTATGGATAACTGTGAGAGGAGGGCTAACCCAGCAGCTGGGCCCAAGTCCTTAGGCTGATCAATTGAGCTTCACACCTAGTTCCAAAACTTTGTTGCTTAGAAGAAATTTTTAATAGAATATTTAATAAAATGATGCTAAAATAACATTTCCTTTTTCTAAGACTGTATTATCCTTTAAAAAAGAAAAAAAGAAATTCATGTTTGCCAAAAAGAGACTTTCTCATTTATCCCCTTTCTTCACATGCATTGTCTTTAGAGAGTTGCTTTTGCCAGGGAGCCCTAAATATGTCATGGAATGATGAATGATGTAAACGCTCAAAGTCTTCATAACATGAAGGATAAGTCCTGTGAGGAGATCAGAGAGGGTGGTAGACACCAAATTCATGTCAAGTGATTCAAGACAAGAATCCAAAAGAAAGGTCACCTGTACTTTTGTTTTTCTACTCATTTAAAAATATAATTTCACATTAATATTAATGATAGTTCATATACATATTCAAGATGACATTATAAGATTGTCAAGGATACATCTTCCATTTTTATTTCTTTGTATGCCCTTTCCTGAATGCAAACCAATCTTACAGTAGATTTTAAACTGCAGTGTAATTTGCTAATATATACGTAAAGTATCATCATTTTTAGAGTCGTCTTTTCATAGTATTTATGATTATACATAGCATACTAAATATTTAGAAAGATGGAATCTAAAAAATGTAGGTTTCTAAAATATATTGATATGTGGTAGTTGAATTATAGAAGTAATAATGAATAGTTAACTACCTCTCTAATTTCCTCCACAGCTATTCTTATTAATTAATAATATCTGTGTTAATAATAATAGTGTTCAAAAGTAGATAAATATAAAGAGCTAAAAAATGATGATCATTTGAAACTGATCAGAAAATATAACTGACCCTTGTTATTTGTGGATTCTATATCTATCAGTTCACTGACCTTCAAAATCTTATTTTGTAACTCTATTAATACAGGATTTTGTGGGCTACTTGTGGTCCATCCCAGACATGGGTCTGAGTCACCCAGTGTCATTCCTCACTGAAATCTAACCAGGCAACCTTCTGCCTTATTTTGGCTGAGTTATGGTGCTGTTGAACTAGGATTTAATGTCAGTGAGTCAATAATTTGTGATAAATGAGATGTCTTTAAACAGAAACACAAATAAAACAAGTCTGTACATTGATTAGCTTAAAAAATAGGACTTGAGATTTGTAGGATATTACCCCAGTGAGCAGCTGTATAGGTGTTGCTGATTCAATATTTGTACTGACTGTATAGAGCTACTTTATGTAACAACTGCATGCCTTAAGGATCACCGGTTATTTTAGTTACTTTTCTATGGCTGTGATAAAACACTGTGACTAAGGGAACTTATAAAAGGAAATGTTTATTTGAACTTATGGTTCCAGGGGAATCAGAGTCCTTCATGATAGGGAGATATGGTGGCAGGAGGTGGCCAGAGCAGAAACAGGGGCCCTCACTTCCTCAAGCAGGCACAGGAGACAGAGAGTGACTGGGGATCCCACAAGGCTTAAGAACTCTCTAAGCCTGCCCCCAGTGACATGCTTCCTTCCCGCAAGGCCATACCTTCTAAGACCTCCAAAAACAGTGCTACCAACTGGGGACAAATGTCCAAACAGTTGGAGCCTATGGGGGACATTCTCATTCTAACCATCACATTCTACTCCCTGGCCCCCATAGGCTCATGACCATATAAAATGTAAAATATGTTTAGTCCAACTTTAAAAGTCCCCATAGTCATTATCAGTCTCAATACTATTCAAAAGCCCAGAATCCAAAGTCTCTTCTGAGACTCAAGGCAATCTTAACTGTAAGCCCCTGTAAAATTAAAAGATAAGTCACAT
>NW_008348078.1:713394-726430 GCF_000622305.1 Nannospalax galili
TAGAGGTGCGGGTCCCCTCTGTGTGCTGACCCTGAGGAAATACCTCCCAGAAGACTTCACCACAGTGATGCTGGTCTCTTGTTACTTGCAGCTGATTTTTCAGCCCCAGCTAACCAGCATCAACTGTCCCAGTAAATAAAATGTTTTTTATTTCAGGTTCTGGTCTCTTCATAATCACAGCTGGTTCTTCAGCCCTAGCCAAGCAGAACCCACAAATTCTCAATTCAAATATCACACAAACAGCCCTGATAATCTTCATAAGCTTCATAAGCCAGGCCTCCATTGTTCACAACTCTTTCAGCATAACTGTTCCAAGTTCCACAGCAACAAACTTTAAGCACTCAATGGATTTCCTGCCCAAAGTTCTGAACACATCCATGATCCTGCTAAAAACACCAAGGTCTGGTCTGTTACAGCAATACCCCAACTCTCTGGTACCAATTTTTGTCTTAGTTTGTTTCTCTCTTGCTGTGACAAAAGACTTTGACCACCACCAACTCAGGGAGGAAAGAGTTTATTTATCTTACATTTCCCAGGTTACAATTCATCAAGGAGCCAAAGGTAGGCATTCAGGGCAGGAACCTGGAGTAAGGAGCTGGAGCACAGGCCATGGAGGATCATTGCTTACTGACTTGCTCCCTGGCCCCTGCTCAGCCTGCTTTCTTATGCAACACAGGCCCACCTGCCTAGGGTGGCACCACCCACAGTGGGCTGGGCCCTCCCACATCACTCAACAATCAAGAAGGTGCTCCATGGACATGGCCACAGGCCAGTCCAATGAAGGAAATTCCCCAATTAAGGTTCCCTCAACCCAGGTGTGTCAAGTTGACACTAAAGCTATCCAGAACAATTGACCCCTTGACAACTTGACACACAAACACATCACTATTAAACCATAACCTTGCCAATTCTTGTCCAAGATATGATGTTAACACTAATATCACAACAGAAGACAGTACAGCCTTAAAAACCCCACCGTCCTTAAAAAATCCAAACACTTAAAACTCCATAGTCTCTTTTAATAGTCTCTTAACTGTGGATGGGCTTCTGTAAAATCCAAAACAAGTACTGTCTTATTTCAAAGGGAGGAATAGGGCACAGCTAAGCAAAACCAAAGTCCAACAAAGTAGCTCAAGGCTGGACATCTGGGATTCACTCACGATCTTCTGGGCTCCAAATGGTTTTGGCAGCTCCACTTCTCTGACTCTGCCGTCCACAGTACATACAGCTCGCCTTGCAGACCCAGGCCAGCTCCATTCCATATCTACTGCTGTCCTTGGTGGTCGGTCGTCCCATGGTCCTGGCATCTCCAAAAAGCTGGGGTCTCCACTGAAACTGAGGCTACCTTCACCAATGGCCTCTTCTTGCCTCTTAGGGTGCAAAACCTCAGATTCTCTCCATGACCCCTTCAGTCCTGGGGTCTTCACTGCAACTGAAGCTGCACCTTTGGCCTTTCCTACCTCTCAGAGTGCCAAGCCTCAGCTGCTCTCTGTGACCCCTTCACACTTTCAACACCAGAACCATGCAGGAGATGCTTAAACATTACCAAATCCTGCTTCCAGCTAGAGATGGAGGCTTGGGTCCCCTCTGTGTACTGACCCTAAAGAAATACCTTCCAGAAGACTTCAACACAGTGATGCTGGTCTCTTGTTATGTACAGCTGATTTTTCAGCCCCAGCTAACCAGCATCAATTGTCCCAGTAAAGCAAAGGTTTTTCTTCAGGTTCTGGTCTCTTCTTAATCACAGCTGATTTTTCTGCCCAGCTGACCAGAACCCACAGATTTCTCAATTCAAAGCATCACACAAACAGCCCTGATAGTCTCTGCTTCCCTTTGAAGCTTCACAAGCTAGGACTCCATTGTTTATAACTCTTTCAGCATAACTGTTCCAAGCACCACAGCAACAAACTTTCAGCACTCAATGGCTTTTCCTGCCCAAAGTTCTGAACATTTCCACAATACTCCTAAAAACACCAAGGTTAGGTCTGTCACAGCAATACCCCACTCTCTGGTACCAATTTCTGTCCTAGTTTGTGATAGGTAGAGAATGGGCGGGAGCGAGCGGCGCAGATGGAGGAGGCACGAGCGGATGGATGAGGCACGGAGGCTCAGATGGAATTCTCAGTGGGACACAGATTTATTTATTTCACACGGGGCACCTTTCCCTCGGGAAGGGAAAGATGTCAGCTCAGGGAAAGATGTCAGGGGAGGGAAGGGAAGGGAAGGGAAGGAAAGGGAAGGGAAGGGAAGGGAAGGGTAGGGAAGGGAAGGGAGAAGGGAGAAGGGAGAAGGGAGAAGGGAGAGGAAAGATGTCCGCCAAGGGAAAGATGTCCAGGAAAGATGTCCGCTCATGGGTTGTGAGCTGCGACTTTACATATGGGGGCTTTAGGGTGTGGAATCAGGGAGGGGGAAGCAGGTAGGATTAGGGTGTGGAAGTGTCTTCTTTTTCCTCTTAAGATAAGAGGAACTCTGCTTATCTTTGGAGGTCAGAGGAAAGGCAGGCTGCTTCTCAGCAGTTTGTAGGTCCCTGTTGGGGAGGGGGAAGGGGCTGCTATTGGAACCCTAACAGTTTGTTTCTCCACTGCTGTGACAAAACACTCTGACCAATACCAACTTGAGGAGGAAATGGTTTATTCAGCTTACATCTCCAGGGTCACAGTTCTTCAGGGAGTCCAAGGTAGGAACTCAGGGCAGGAACCTGGAGGCAGGAGCTGAAGCACAGGCCATGGAAGAATACTGCTTACTGGCTTGCTCCCCTGGGCCCTGCTCAGCCTGCTGTCTTATGCAACACAGGCCCACCTGCCCAGGGGTGGCACCACCCACAGTGGGCTGGGCTCTCCCACATCACTCATCAAAAAGATGCCCCACAGACATGGCCACAGGCCAGTCCAATAGAGACAGTTCCCCAATTGAGGCTTCCTCAACCCAGGTGTGTCAAGTTGACACTAAAGCTGTCCAGCACAGTAACTTATGGAAGGAAGTTTATTTGAGCTTGTGGTTCCAGGCTCCAGAATAATTAGAGTTCATCACAGGTCGGGAGGGATAGTGAGGTGGCTGGAGTAGAAGCTTAGCAGAGACTCTCACATCTTGAAGCAGGCACAGGACTCAGAGAGGGACTGGAAATTCGGCCAGGCTTAAGAATTCTCAAAGCCCACCCCCAGTGACATGCTTCCTCCAGCGAGGCCACACCTTCTAAGATCTCCCAGAACAGCACCACCAACTGGGCACAAAAGGTCTGAATACTTGGAGCCTATGGGGAACATTCTCATTCAAACCATCACACCTTTATTTATGAATATGGCATTTGTTATAGTGAAATATGATGAGTCAAAGAAGTGAATTCACCTTCCTTTTCATGGGAACCCTATTTTTTACCTTTAATTTTTCCCGTGTATGTGTGTGTGTGTGTGTGTGTGTGTGTGTGTGTGTGTGTGATAACAGTTGTACTATCTCATTAGTGAAAAAATAAATTATGAAAACATGGGAACATGCTAGATAAGCACCTTACCACTTAACTACACACTCAGCCTTCAGGTGAATACAGTTTTGTTTGAAAATTTACGCATTAACAGCATAATTGTTTTGAAAGTTTTTTCTGTACTTAGTTTTTGAAGAGAATATCATAAGACAACCAGTGATTAAAGATAAATAATCAGACATTTCCAGATGATAATTTTGTCCTAAATTCATTATTTAAAAACTTTATTTCTTAAAATTCCCACTGAAGGCTTAACTATTTATTTGCTTATTCAGTGCTATTAGAAATATTGTTTTTTATTTTATTTTTTTACATTTATTTTACATGACTGTTTTGGATGCATATATGTAAGTGCACCCATATGTACAATGTCTTCAGAAGCCAGAAAAGCGTGTTGAATCCCCTGGAACTGGAGGTTCAGATAGTTGGTAGTCACCATGTGGGTGCTAGGAACTGAACCCTGGTTCTCTGCAAGAGCAACCAGTGCTCTTAACCATTTATCCATCTCTTCAGCTCCACAAATACTGTTTGAAGTAAAAGTCAAGCAAGTGTTTCACCTTAAAGCTGAGCCTAGTCTAACTCTGGCCCCTTAACTTGTGCAGGAGGACTAGAGAGAGCCACTTTATATTGTACAAGGGCAAGTCCAGACCTATGTTAACACTGCTGATTCAGTGAAGCACGTACCTCTGTCTTCACCTATTCCAGTGTATTACTTGGGGTAAAACCCCCAAAGCCATGTTATTTTTCTCCTGTTCCCTCCCTCCTCTAGTGTATCAGAAGTTGCTGTCAGCTGTACTTCAAAGCATTGGATCACATTTGTACGTTCAGTGCTGCTCCTCTGAAAATGTTACCTGTGACAAAACTTTTTACATGGGTTCTCATGAGACAAGGTCTCCCTGTAGCTGCAGCTGGTCTTGAACTCTCTATGTAGACCAGGCTGGCCTCAAACTCACAGAGATCTACCTGCCTCTGCCTCCAGAGTGCTGGGGTTAAAGGTGTGTGCCACCATGCCTATCTAGGGGCGACTTTCCTACCAAGTGAACAAGTGTTTATTCTAACTTATTAAGACACATATGAACAAGAACAAATTCCAATTTTTCTGTTATTTTTGTTGTTGATATGCTTTGCTTTGTTTCATTGCTAGTTGGTAAAATGTCCCCCTCTTATGCCAACTATGCTATGTTCTCAGTTTTGGTTTCTTTTTGTACCATTTATGAAAGGCATTGCTTACATGGTACTTCTCGGATAGAAACTTCTTTGATATAATCTCTAGTTTGTTGTTTTGTTGAGACAGAGTCTAACTATGTAGCCCTGGTTGTCCTAGAACTCATGTCACAGACATCCACCAGACTCTGCCTCTTGTGTCCTGAGATTAAAGGAAAATTCCACAATGCATGCCCCATCTTCTCATTTTTAGAACGTGGTTATATATCAAACTAGGATATATTACTTACAACATGGTTAAACTTACTCCAGGTCTTAATATTTCTACTTCATTTAATGGTTTTTCCTTCAATTCATCTAAATTAAAGCTGAAAGGATGAAAGGGAATAACAGAAGACCCCCCCCCCAAAGACCAGCCACCCCCTGTGGAACCCTGAGCGTCTGGAAGCTGAGTTTAGGATGCATAGGTTACTGGGGGAGAGGAACCCCTTTTTTTAGGGCTGACACAGTCTAGGTTTATAGCTCAGTGATTTCATGTGTGATCAATGCGTAGTTGGCGTTTGAAAAGTCCTAGGTTCAATCTTCAGCACCACACAATCCAGATGTCCTTCTACAGGGGAGATGATAAAATAGATCATGATACACACCTGAAATGTGATACTATTCCCAAATTAGAACAACTAAACTTGAATATAGGTCTATATTGAGATATGTGAGAGGCACAGTTATATTATATTATCTATTATAGAAGACTTTCTTAACTAATTAATGAAGGAAGCCGCAGGATTTCAAAGCTATTTTTATAACTATAGGAGTATCAGAAATATTTGTAGTCTCCAGAAGAAAGAATGCTACCCTGAGTTTGCTTAAAAAAAAAACTAAGCTGGTTATGCAACTGTTCATAATAAAGCTATAATTATCGAGAGTTGTTTGCTTTGTCATACATTTTCTGGTTGTACATATCATAATCCAAACTTTTCCATAAACTAGTAAACATTTTAGGCTTTGTCAACCATGTAGCATCTTTGTTATACATCCTTTATTTTTTTTCTTTGTTTCTGTTTTTTAATAGCTCCTTAAATATGAAAAAAATTTTCATGTTCATGAATTATATAAAAATGCACTGCTGTCCGGGTTTGACTTATAGGCCATAGTTTATAGACTCCTGATTAGAGTCTAATCAATAGCAAATAAGGAAACTACCCTAAAACTAGATTTCTCTTCTAGAGAATTAAATAATCTTCGAGCAAGACAGTCAACTCGTTCCTTTACACCATTTTAAGAACACATATTTATTCTTTTTCAAGTTTTAGAACCATATTAACATATTTATATTATTATATGTTCATTTTTTTTCTTAACAGGGGTATCTGAAGCTATGAAATATTCACCAGGGTATTATAAATCTTGTCAAGGTGAACAGTTAGCTAAGGATGACAGTGTTAATTATATTTCAAGACAAGTACGTCCAGTTGTATAAAAGACAGGTGTCAGGACAGAGAACAGAGTAGACTTCCCTGAAGAAACTGTGTGTGGAGAATAATTTCTGAAAGATAAGCTGGTTAACCTGAAGTAGAGGACAGAGAAGGGCAAGCTGTAGAACTAGTAGTGGCAATGTGGTTTCCTGCAAGAGAGAGCTGAGGGGGAACGTGTCTGGAGAAGACCCCTGATGCTTGAGGGACCTAGGGAGGACGCATTGAGGCAAGAGACAGAGGTAGAGCCTGGTAGCCGTGTGACAGTCATGCTTTATCTGTAAAATTAGTCGCTCTCTTTCACTCCCAGAGTGCCCCAGTTTGGGTGATAAATTGTAACATAAAATGGGCTATGTTAAAAAGTTCATTCCTCTCCATAAAGCCAGTAGGAAGCCCTGCAGTGCTGTGACCCAGGAAAGAGAGACTGTGGTTTTCATTTTAAGAGGATGACTGCTACTTTGTGTGTATTGAATTTGAGGTGGGCCATTGGGGACCTTAAATGGCTGTTTACATTGTCTTTGAGGTTAAACAATATGTTAGCTTTTCTAAATGGCAGGTTAATTCAGGGGAAAAAAATTGCGAAGGTATGAAATCATTTGGCTACAAGGTCTTTATCTTTGGGTAAAGATATTTGATTTGATAGCTACAGATGACGGAATTTCCTAGTTCATTTCAGTACAACCTATGAAACATTTACATAGAGTGTTTGCTCCATGGTTGTGTGGTGGTGTGTTCTAAGAAGAGGAAAAAAATGTTAGAAAATGATTTCTCTATAGTCTAATAATCAAGAATACAGAATGATAAAATTAGCATGGAAGTTTTGTCTCAATATTTGCATGGAGGCCAAGACCATCTTTAACTTATTCATGGTTACACACCAGAAGATAATCCTCAAGAAAATTGGCTGAACAACTGGAAGAATGTATCATCTAAGAATTACTTCTTATGGATACTGTGCTATGTTTTTCTTAAAAATCTGAGGTATGCTCGTTTGTCAAGTTCCTTAAATATTTATCCTTAGAGCCACTAAATGAACAGTCTAGTCAGGACTACAGGGCTAGCTTAATTGTCTACAGTAATTTAAACATATTTCACACCGATGCTCTTTCTTTAGGGTTGCTAACAAAATATTTTTGCTTAAGAGTAGAGATGGGAATTTTTTTTCATTTTTGTTGTTTTTGTTTTGTTTCGTTGTTGTTGCTGGACAAGTTCTCTCTATTTGCCCAGGCTAGCTTCCACCTCCTGAGTGCCTGAATAATGGTATTATAAGCATGTGCCACAATGTCCATCAGCAAAACCAGTTCTGAGAGAGAGAGAGAGAGAGAGAGAGAGAGAGAGAGAGAGAGAGAGGAGAGAGAGAGAGAGAGAGAGAGAGAGAGAGAAGGAGAGAAGAGTGAGAGTTAGAGAGGTTTTATACAGGATAAATAAAATGTATCCCTAGAAACCAGGAAGAAAAGGTAAAATTTTCAGAAAGTATGAAGATACTGACATCATTCTCATGTGAGTAAAGTCAGAATAAATGTGGAAATAATTTAGATTCTATATATATAGTATATTTGCATAAAGATTTAAAGGTCATAATAGCACTAAAGTAAGTCTTAGGATCCCTCAGGAGTGTTGTAGTAGTTGATAGGTAAATCAAGGCAAAATCAGGAGAAAGCACCAGGACACAGACAAGAACTCGGGTGGGATAGAATTTATTGGCAGGAAAAACACATGGGACAGTTCCCAGTTCAGGAAGGAGGAGCTGTCACTTTGCAGGCTGTTGGCTGGGGGCCTTTATAGGGGGTTTTGGGGAATGTGGAAGGTGGGAAGATACTTCTTAAAACAAGTTGGTGGGGGGGGAGTCCAGGGTTTATCAGGAGAGGACAGCCTCTGTCAAACTGCCCCCTTCTGTCAGCCAGCATCTGGGTCATGGGATAATGGGTCTATACATTGGGAAACGTAACAATTGGAAGTAGCTTGTACAGAGACAGCTCCTAAATAAGTGGGTCCGGGGTGCTTGGGCTTGTTTGTCTTCTAAGATTATCAAAGGGGAAACAGGCTGTGCTGAAAAAGCTCTTTGCAGTAATTGGGTCTTGGGTCAAAGGTAGAGTCTGTTTATCTTGCCTGCAGATGGTCAGGGTGCTCATTAACTCAGATCCTGTAATTCCAGAGGGCTTGCAAAACCGTGAGGTCCTGTTGCACTGGTGAGGGGGTTGCTGTGGATCCAAACCCTAACAGTAGTAAAGTAACAGAACATCCTATTCCTTGGTGTTTAATAGTTAATTCATCTATTTAAAATGTGTCTCCTCTAGAAAAAAGGAAGTAATTATGAAAGTTTATCAGACATGAAAGAATCTTTGGACATTTGAACAGTCATTTGGTTACTATATTAGTAAATTTTTTCATTCCTATGACAGAATATCTAACAGAAGCAACCAAAAGAGGACGAGGGTTATTTTAGTCCACAGTTTAGGGATACCATCCATCATGGAGGACATCAGAGAGGCTGGGGCAGGCTTGGTCAGCTCTGTGACTTGGAGAGCTTGCATCTGTCGCATCCTGGTGGCAGATGGGAAGCAGAGATCTTGGGTCAAGCAGGACTCAGTTATAACTGTCAAGGCCTGCCTCCAGTGACCTACCTCAGCCAGCTAGACCCTACTTCCTATGACTGCCCCAAACAGTGCCAGCAGCTATGGATAAAGTATTCCAACACGTGAGCCTGTGGTGATTTCATATTCAAAATAACACAACAGTCTCAGACATAGCCCATTTTGTGCTGCTGGTGCAAAATACTTGGGCGTTTCTATTGATCAGAAACTTACTGGATTATAAAGATGGAGGCTGGGGAGTCTGTGATCAAAGGGTCACCATTTGATGGCTGCCTTCTGACTGTGACCTGACGTGGCAGAAAGGCAAAGGGACTGTGTCGGAAAGCAGGGGCATTTAGCTCTAGATTCTTTTGTTTTGTTTCAGTTTTTTGTTTTGGGTTTTGTTTTTGTTTTTTTGGGCTTTTTTGCTTTTGAGACAGGGTGTCCCTATAGCCCCAGCCTTCCTGGAATTTGCTAAGTAGACCAGGCTGGCCTTGATCTCACAGAGATCGTCTTGCTTCACTGAGTACTGGGATTAAAGGTATGTGCCACCACACCAAGCTTAACTCCAGTTTTTGTGAGGATGACTATTATCCAGTAAAAATGGTATGAATCCATTCTCTCTGCAATTGTGGCCTAATCACCTCTTTTTAAAAATGTATTTCTTTGTTTATTTTTATTTTATTTGTATGACTGTTTTGCCTGAATATATATGTATATATATATCCATGTCATGAAATACAGAGACCAGAAGAAGGCATCAGATTCTCTGAAACTGGAGTTAGGGACAGTTGTTAGCTGTCATGTGGTTGATGGGAACTGAACCTGGGTCCTCTGCAACAGCAGCCAGCACTCTTAACTACTGAGCCATCTCCAGCCCTGCCTAAATCACCTCTTGTTAGGCCTCAGTTCCTAGCAGTGTTGCTCTGAGAGTTAAGTTTCCAACAGATGCCTTTGGGGGAGCACATTCAAGCCGTAACATCTCTGATGTTCCTTCTATGTGCATACTGGGTCTGCCTTTCCCTGGCATGTACTCCTGTACCTACAGTGCTCAGCAGCGGGAGCTGACTTCTCTATTTCTTTCTCCTGAGCAGGGTTGGGTGTTTCCTTACACTTCATTGCTTTTTTAAAACAACTGAACAAACACCCTCCCTCAGCCTCCTTTACACCCATCCATTCACCACTTCAACTTTAAAACACATCTGTTCAGTTAGTTATAACACCCAACGTTTCTTACTGCAGTAATTTTCACCATTTGTTTTAGTGTATATTAATTGACTGTCGCCTGGTGTCCAGAGTGCTAACCATTGCCTGATGGAACCTCAGTCTCTTCTCTCTCTACTTAATCATATTTCGGGGTTAGAATTGGCCACATAGGAGTTGGAGAGATGGCTCAGCGGTTAAGAGCACTGACTAGTCTTGCAGAGGACCTGGGTTCTATCCCAGGACCCACATGACGGCTAACAACCCTCCACAACTCTAGTTCCAGGGAATCTGACACCATCTTCTGATCTCTGCAGGCACTGCACAACATAGGTGCACTTATACACATGCAAGCAATACACTCATACACAAAGAATAATAAATTAATTAAAAATTTTTTAGAAAAAGAATTAGCCACACAGATTTGTGCCTCAGTATACCCTCTCATGAGCTGCCTCTTCTTTCAAACATTCTTGTCCTCTCTCCAGGGGAAGCAGATTTTTCTGTAAAAGACCATCTAATTCATTTATTGTTTCTTGGCCATAGATCTTTATTGCATATACTAAATATTTCAATCCTAACTTGAAAGAAGTCATATATGATACATGTATGAATGGGTATGGCTGTGTTCCACTGAAGCTTTACAAAATGGGTACTCAGAAAAGCCAAGTGGGGACTTGAAGGAAGTGAGGCAGCACACCTTACAAATCTCTTGAGAAGAGGGATTTTCAGTAGGAGTAAGCAGAGAGTTAAAGACTGAGGCATATGCCTGCTTGAAGTCCTCCAGAGACAGCCAGGAGACCAACATAGTTGAGCCCTATAGTCTGGGGACAAGCAGTAGATGAGGCCTGCAATGGAGTACATATATTTTTAGTCCTTGAATGGGTGTAGGCTCTAACACAAAGGTAAAAGAGAGTCATGGGAGGGTTCTGAGCTGACAGACAGTAGCCAGACTTGAGTTTCAATAGAATTGTCTTGTTTCTGTGATAGAGGGGACAGGGTAGAGAAACAGAAATGATATCAGAGGCTTTTAAAATGTGTTAAAGATCAGTCTGGTAACAGCACAGGAGGTGAAAATTGGTTGGGGTTGAAAAGTGATTTTCTGAGTGCGTATGTCTGTATCTACACGCGTAAATATTTTTCTCATATAATTTGAAGGATTATCTTTCATACTGCATATTGCTTCATAGGAAGGAGGCAAGAATTATACAGAATTTTTTTTCTTGATCAAATGGAAAAAGGGATTACCATAGTCCAGTTTACTCTCTGTGGCTATGATAAACACCACGACCGAAAGCAGCTTGGAGAGCAAAGGTTTATATCTTAGATGTTACAGTCCATCACCAAGTGAAGCCAGCACAGAACCCCGAGGGAGGAACTGAAGCAGAGATCACAAAGAAATACTATTTACTGGCTCGCTCAGCTACTTTTCTTGTACAGCCCAGGCCGTATGCCCAGGGAGATGCCTTTGCCCACAGTGGGCTAGGCACTTCTGCAACAATTAGCAGTCAAAAATGTCCCCACTGACAGGCCCAAAGGTCAGTCTGTTGGAGGAAAGTCCTCAACTGAGGCTTCCTCTGCCTAGGTGACTCTAGTTTGTGTCAAGTTAATAAAAATTAAACAGCACACATGGTTAGAACAGATTTTAGAGGAAAGATATCACAGATTTCTGGGTGGTGTTTGGTTCAAGATGTCCATGAGGTTAGCAAACGAACCAGTGTTAGACATCTCATAATAATCACTAGGGAAAGTTTAGTTATGAGTATCAGTTGCAAAGATAGGATGATCCTGATACATTCTTCCATTCTCTGTTCTCCAGGGACTGGTATCAGAAATGCAAATCAGCTGCTTAATTAGTGTTTTGAAGATTTTGGCAAGATAAATGTTTCAATTTTAATTTCTAGTTATTCATTCATTAAAAACAATTCCAAAATAAAGTGAAGTGTGTTTTAAAATTGTTGGAATGTTGAGAAGGAAATAACCCATACTTCAGGGACTGTATTCTGCTCTGTATTGGGAATAACTTCTCTTGCTGGCTGTGATGCTGGGATGAAACTCAAATATCCAAGACAAGTACTTCCCAACTGAGGTTCATCTCTAGCGTAGCAGTCTCTTTCTTCATGAAAATTCTTTATTAAGGGTATCCTTGGTGATTAGCATAGTGCAAATTTATGGAGGTATATAACCAAAATCTAAGAAAAAGAGGAAAGGAAGAAAGTTGGAACTACTAATTAAAATAAATAACATAAATGGTATTGGTATGAAATTGAAGGGATGGAAAATTTTTCTAGAGGAGGAAACCTTGAAATTAGTGAATTGCTTCAAAAATAATTGAATATTAACAATAAGTTGGAATGAATAGATTTTTCTTGGCATTACAAGGAAAATATTTGAAATTTTATTAAAATAAAACCCAATTTATTTTAATTTTTGAGTAATAAGTAATGACTTACTGGTAATTATTAGTAAGATATTGCTAGATAGTTTATTTTTTTTTAAAAAAAGTATATTCCTGGGGCTGGAGAGATGGCTCAGTGGTTAAGTATGTACTGCTCTTGAGAGGACCCAAGTTAAGTTCCCAGCACCCATTGTAGGGCACCAAGTCAAAATTCCAGCTCCAAGGGGCTCCAACACTTCTGAGCTACACAAGCATTTGCACATATATGCAAATACCCACACACAGACATCCATACATACATAGCATACATAAAATTAAAAATAAATCTCTAAAAACTATATATTCTCTTTGTAGTTTAAAAAATGTGTGTGTTTGGAGGAGACTGTGATGGCACATATCACAATGTATAATCCCAGGGCCGTGGAAACCAAAGCAGGAGGGGCCAAGCCAAGGCCAGCTAGGGCTGTACAATGAGTTTTATACTAACCTGACACATATAACTAGATGGGGGGCAGGGGGAGAATTTAAGTTGAAGAAGAACAAAAACATTATATATCTGGATATCTAAAGTTAGAACAAACTGTAACCATAACCAACCAAGTCAAACTCCCAAATTTTAAGTATCATGTTAAGAAAAATTAAAGTAAAATGCTAGTGACTTAAGCAACAACCATAACAAAACAGTGACCACCCATGTTTTACTCAGCTGAAAATAAAATGAACCATCCCTTGGACCCATACTTCAAAG
>NW_008348078.1:726763-730790 GCF_000622305.1 Nannospalax galili
GAGTTGCCCTGTTGATGGTACTGAGCAGGTAACATGCTCCTTGGTAGTTGACGCATCTTCTTTGGAGGCGCTACTAATCGGGTCCGCCCGTCTTCTTGGGCGGTTGTAACAGTACAGCACAGATGGGGTGGGTTCACAACAGACACTCATTTCCTCCCGGCTCCAGAGGCTGTAGTCTGAGGTCAGGTGCCTGACACACCAATGCTGTTCCACTGTGGGTAGCCGCCTTCACTCTGAGTAGCATAGGGAAAGGGAGGGCAAACGTGTGAACGTCTCTCCCTCTGGGAACATGAGTCCTACCTTGCCAGACTGGTCCTCATGAGCTTGTCACACCCTTCCAAAGACTCTGGTGGTTTGAATGAGAATGTCCCCCATAGCGTCAAGTTTTGGACATTTTGTCCCCAGTTGGTTGGTGCTGTTTTGGGAGGTCTTAGAAGGTGTGGCCATGCTGGAGGAAGCATGTCATTGGGAGCGGGCTTAGAGAGTTCTTAAACCTTACCAGTTTTCTAGTTTCTTTCTGCTTCCTGTGCCCGCCTGAAGATGTGGGTCGCTTGGCTTCCTGTCACAGTCACCTCTGCCGCCATGCCTCCCCTACCATTATGGGCCACAACCTTCTGGAACTATAAGCTCAAATAAACTCTTCTTTCTGTAAGTTGCCTTGGTCATAGTGTTTTATCACAGTGACAGAAAAATTACTACTATATTACCTAATGATTTCCATCTGAGAATTAGTGGCTTAAAACAGTATCTATTTATTATTTGCCTTGAAGATGTGGGTCACTTGGCTTCCTGTCACAGTCACCTCTGCCACCATGCCTCCCCTACCATTATGGGCCACAACCTTCTGGAACTATAAGCTCAGATAAACTCTTCTTTCTGTAAGTTGCCTTGGTCATAGTGTTTTATCACAGCGACAGAAAAATTACTACTATATTACCTAACGATTTCCATCTGAGAATTAGTGGCTTAAAACAGTATCTATTTATTATTTGCCATAATTCTGAGTTGACTGGTTTGTCAGATGGTTTTTCTGCTCACATAGACATGAGGTCATTAATACAGTTGCATTCAGCTCTCAGCTCTGTGAAGAATAGAATGTTAAGGTGACCTCTCTTTCTCCAGGGTATCTCTCCCTGTGGCCTCTTGTCCTTCAGTAGTCTGACCACACCTTTCTGTTAGCATAGCAGGTAGTTTCCAAGAGGTCAGCTTTCATATACAGAGCTTATTAAAACTCTACTTATATCAGACATGCTAATCATTTAGAGCAAAGCACATACATAGCCACTCTCAGAGGAGTTTGGAAGGGGATGGCACACGACATAAATATTGATGAGTCCATTGAGTTCCACCAATATGACTGACTGCCTTATCTTCATAATCAAATTTAGTGGAGAACAGTAGGGTACTGAATTTGAATTGTACAGAAGGGTAAAAGTCATTATAACTTGAAACAAAACTGGTTGTATAAGTAGTTTCACAAAATAATTACCTCAATTTCGTTTGCCAGAGGATGAAGTAGAGGGGTAATAAAGTAATGCTTAAACTGTAGCAGGTGACTTTATATCAGTGTTTCTTAAAGACATTTCCATAAGACAATATATTTACTTATTTTCATGACTTCTTGTGGATTAAACCCAGTATGGCACACATGCACCTGTGTTCTCTGCAGCTGAGCTTTGTGCAAAGCTACTGTTCTCTGACTTTTGACAAACCTGTAACATGAGTTATGAGTACTTTTTACCTAACAAGTAGGCTTGACATGGTTTCTGTATAACTGTAGTTTAATTCTCCCATTCTTTCCCATGATCTGTATTTTTCTACTTCCTCAAATAGCCGAGTCACTGAAAATTACTATATTCGTAGTTTGAAGTAGAAAATTAACTTTTTTTTTTTTTTTTTTTTTTTTTTTTTTTTTGGAGTCTCCCTGTAGCCCCTGCTGGCCTGGAATTCAGTATGTAGACCAGTCTGGCCTTGAACTCACAGAAATCCACCTGCCTCTGCCTCCCAAGTACTGGGATTAAAGGCATGCACCACTACGCCCGGCAGAAAATTAACAATTTTTAAAGATTAATGAACTACATAGAAAGACAAATATGACTTAATATGTCTACAAAATGGTATCATTGCCAGGTGTGGTGGTGCACACCTTTAGTCCCTGCCTTTGGGAGGCAGAGACAGGTGGATCTCTGTGAGTTTGAGGCTAACCTGGTCTACATAGTGAATTCCAGGCCAGCTGGGGCTCCAGGGAGACCCTATCTAAAAAAAAAAGAAAAAAAAAAGTGATATCAAATTTCTTAAAAGATTTACTTTTTCATTTTTATTTTATTTATATTTTTAAGTACCTGCATGTACATACGTGTACCATGGGCAGGCGAGAAGATAATTGGGTCACCAGAAACGAGAGTTATGCACAATTACAAGCTGCCTTGTGGGTGCTGGAAACCCAACCCCAGTCCTCTTCAAGACCAGCTCAAAGTGTCTTTTTCTTGTTAAAATAATTTTTCACTTAGCACTACTTTTCCTTCCCTAGTCATTGTACTATTTTTCTTTTTTGTCTTTTCAATAGTATTTCATGCTGAAAAATAGCCACAAGCTGTTGAAGATGAGAGAGAGAGAGAGAGAGAGAGAGAGATCAGTTCTCATGCTTGCATAATGTCCATGTGTATATTACTGAGTTAAAGCAAGGTCATGGGCATCCTCTAGCTGTATTGAACTGAATTCTAGATGGACCAAGTGCTAACTGGAACATGGAAGTTTCCTTAATGCCTCTAATACTGCACGTTTATCATAAACATTCATCAGATTTATATTCATGACCCTTGTATATACTAAATAGAATAACTCTTACAAAAATCATTTGAATTGTGCCTTACATAAAAATCATTGTATTTATATATTTTTGGTATATCTTACCCTTTAAATGAAATTAAATAGTAAAATAAATAGGAAACTGTAAAATTTCTTTTTTCCCCCCAGACCATACAAGGACCATGGTCTGATATGGTGCCTCAGTAATAGACTTAGCTGAGACTGCACTGAAATCATACAAAATAATAGGGCAGGAAGAGAGTAGTAATTGTAATGAGAATGCAAACCACCAAATTAATAATTTATGCAGCAGAGAGAAGAAAATTAGGTTATAAGATTATTTTAGCTTCAGTGACGTTATTTCAAGTCCTATACTTTTTTTAACTTAAAAAAAAA
Source organism: Nannospalax galili (assembly GCF_000622305.1). NCBI lineage: Eukaryota > Metazoa > Chordata > Mammalia > Rodentia > Spalacidae > Nannospalax > Nannospalax galili. Next base: position 729,968 of record NW_008348078.1, read on the forward strand.
CTTTATTAAGAATTTCATTCATATAAGGTGTTCTGATCAAATCCACGCCCACTCCCTCCCCTCCAAGACTTCCCATATCTCCCCATCACTTTTTTCTGACAGCTTCGTGTACTTTCTTTTTTCTTTTTCTTTCTTTCTTTCTTTCTTTCTTTCTTTTCTTTCTTTCTTTATTTATTTTATTTTCTTTCATTCGTTCATTTTTTATTATGGGGCTTTTTGCTACTCTAACATCCCCTCTCTGAAGAGGTAATCCCAATCCCTAAAAGATGTCCAAAACTTTTTAAAAATTATTTATTTAATAACCCCAATTAGAAGAAGCATTCATTACATACAGCATTAACATATTCATTAACAATTTCCAGAGCAAAGATGCATTTATTTGAAAATTGGCTGTAAATTTTTAGGCTCACAGTTGAATTAATACAGTTATACAATATTGAACTCAGTATACACCCTGTAAGCTATAAAATTGAATGATTTTTTATCCATTAAGGAAGATCTCCATTTCATTTTAAAATATGCTGTTTCCTACATTTTTAATGCTATTAACCTCATTTTTAATGCTACTATCATTTAAATGTTTGCACATGCTTATTACTAGTCACAGTTGGTTACACTCGGATCCTTGGCACCTTAGCATGGATATAAAATCATCAGGTAGATTTCAATGGTAATGTGTTTCACCTCAAGTAATTAATATGAAGCAAATTTTTATGCTTCTTCCTCAAATATAACTCATTTTTTATTTGTTGATTTTCTTGTGTATTTCATAAGAATATCCCAAACAATCTTATTCATCTATATACCCACTTCCCAAATGGCA
>NW_008348078.1:730886-848437 GCF_000622305.1 Nannospalax galili
CCTATCTAGAGATCCTTGTTTTAGGAAGATCAGCTCTTCCTCATCTAGCAGCAATCAGTTGTCAATATTCCTTTAGATAAGATTGGGGTCTGCTGTTCATTTACCCAGTTCTATGCTGCGTTACTGTCTGGGAATCTCTTGGGCCACCCTGGCCAACAACTCAAAGTGAAGGTATTTCCTGTCTGGCATTGTTTCTTGTTATGTAGCTTGGACTACGTGGACTGTTAAAACAATTATATTGATCCCTTTAATCTTTGGTTATACTTTCTTTTTTGGTGTTTAAGATGAAACAGTTGGCACAGATAAACCAATTTATTTTTCCTCTTAAGGTTGTTTGAGGATCTGCTCCTTAGGGTCACATGGGCTTGGGAGGAGCCCCTGGCTCCTTTCTTTTACCAGTTCAATCTATTTGAAGATAAGTCAAAGGTCCTACTCGACCATGGCTGGCTTCACCTGGAAGCATGGAGGAAATATTTTCTCTGTGTTGACCCTCCTCTTTTTAAGCCACTTTTTTTTTTTCTTCCTTAAGAGAGTCTCACTATGTAGCTAGCCTAGAACTCACAATGTAGACAGCCTGGCCTCAAATTTCACAGACATCTACCTGCCTCAGTCTCCTGAGTCCATACTTACAATTATAGAATTTATATTTTTATTCTAGTATAATGCAGTTTTGGTTTATGAAAATTCATTTATTTATTCTTACACTTCATTCTACTATTGAGTGAATATCAAAAAGCGTGACTATCAAGATATATTTTAATCTATTTTCAAATGCTTTTCTCATCTTTTAAATTTCTCTCAAAAACATACAATTATGCTAACTGTGTGCAGCATATGGCAGTCACAGAGACGCCATTGCCAAGAATGTGGTACAGTCTGGTTCAGCACACAGCAGCCAGCATGCTTGAGAGCTCTGGTCTCAGGCTTGGGCTAACAGCTGTGTGAACAGAATGCAGCGTATTTCCTTTGGTGTGAAAAGGGATTAACTTTTATTCATAGGGACTAATGAATGTAACATTTAATAAAAGTAAGCACATTTTTCAATCTCTGAGACTGTTCTAAAGATAAGAAAGGGAAGATGAGGAATACTTTCAGCTGACAGCAAAGACTTGATGAGAATCACTTAAAACCTTCAGGCTTTGGAGACAGATCAACTCTGACAAGAAACCAGAGTTAGAAATTAGAAAGGAAAGCTGACCCATCATCCTCAGTGCAACTGTAAGCATGTAGAATAATATACTCATTAAGGCAATAGCATAGTTTTGTTAAGATGTGAAATTCTGGGGCTTGATGGCACAGCCTTTAATTCCAGTACTCTGGAAACAGGCAGGCAGATTGCTGTGAGTTTGAGGCCAGACTGGTCTGGAATGTAGCAAGTTCTAGATCAGCCTGTGCCTCATAGTGAGACCCTGTCTCAAAAAGAACCAAAAATTTTTTAAAAGAAGTGAAAATTGTGATGAATCTGTATGGTTTTATCTTTTAGTTTCTTATTTTAAAGCAGAGTGGAAGGAGATTGGGAGGGGCCTAGGAAAGGGATGAGGGCTGTCTGCCAATGTAATCCAATGCTGACTGTGCTTTTTAAAACACTGAGCTCAATATTGTATAACTGTATTACTTCAACAGTGAACCTAAAAATTTTATAGCCACCTTTGAAAGAGATGTATCTTTGCTCTGGAAACTGTTATTGAGTATGTTAAAGCTGTAATGAAATGCTTCTTCTAAAAAATAAAAAATATAAATAATAAAAAAAGAATAACTCATTCCATATTTCAAAATCACTAGAGAATAAATAACTTTGAAATGTTGCCATAAAATGATAAGCATGCTAAAAAAATATGTGTATGAGTGTATTGCCTGAATATATGTAAGTGCACCTATATCGTGCAATGCCTGGGGAGGTCAGAAGAGGATTTCCCTGGAACTGGAGTTAGGGATGGTTGTTAGCCACCATGTGGGTGCTTGAGTTGAACCCGGATCCTCTGCAAGAGCAGCCAGTGCTCTTAACTGCAGAGCCATCTCTCCAGCCCCCGGTGCTGATTTTTCTACCATATCAGTGATGTCATTTATCAGAATTGGGCTCAAACGGCTGGGTACTATGGACTTCTCTGATGCTAGCAGAATGATTTTGGACAAATGTTTCTTTGTTTTTAATTTTATTTATTATTTTTATTTTATGTGTATGAGGGTATTGCCTGCATGTATGTGAGTGCACCCATGTCATGCAATGCCATGGAGGTCAGAAGAGGGCTTTGGATTCCCCTGGAACTGGATAAGGATGGTTCGTAGCTATGTGGGTGCTGGGAATCTAACCCAGGTCCTCTGCAAGAACAGTCAGGCTCTTAACCACTGAGCCATCTCTCTAGCCCCTTGGACAAATGTTTTATCTTGACCCATCACCACATGCTTGCTGACTAAATCCTATTATCAGAGGTTTCATCATTGGACTTTGAGCAATTTGTGTGACGTGGTCAAAAATTCATTTCTGAATAATGAAAATTTACAATTAGTAGATTACCATTAAAACAGTGATGTCATACTAAGAAAATATTTTTCTTGATATAATCACAAATTAAAACTGTTTCTCAAATTGTGCCTGAAATATATTCTTCTGTTTAACTCTTCGATCTGAACATCCAAGATCCCACTGCCTCTTAAAGCAAACAGTAGGGGGTAGGGTAGGGGCTTGTCGTGATGATTTACTCCTGTATAAGCTTTGAATTTTGCTTTTCAGTTTAACTTGGATAACATGGGACTCCATCTCACTTTGTAAAGTAATAAGACTTTTTTTTAAGTAGCCATGCCATTAAACTAACCTGTTGAAACAGCAACTGTGTTAGGTGTCTCTGATACTCGGTCCTTCAAGGAAGCACTGTTAGCCGCCGTCATCTGGCCTCTTTCACAGTGCTCAATAATCATGAGCAGAGCATACACTTTTAAAAAAAATATTTTATTTATTATTTCTATTTTGTGTGTTGCCTGTATGTAGGTAAATGCACCCATGTTGTGCAATGCCCATGAGGACAGAAGAGGCTGTTGGATCCCCTGGAACTGGAGTTATGGACAGTTGTTAGCTGCCATGTGGGTACTGGGATTCAAACCCAGGTCTTCAGCAAGAACAACCAGTGTTCTCAACCACTTTGCCATCTCTCCAGCCCCAGCAGAGCATACACTTTCAAATCAATCTCTTCATTGATTTTTAGAGAATTGCCAGGCATCTTTGATGCTGGCAAATTGAAGAACTGTCTTCACGTAGTAAAAATCACAGAGAATTGCTTCAAATAGATTATTTGATTTTAGATATATAGGTACACTGAAGTATGGTTATAATTTCTGTCCAAAATCCAGACATAGTCAACATTCAAACATGACATTATTAAAGACAAGGAACTATATACCAGGTTTATGTGTAAGATGCACACTTAAAATATGATCCCTACTTAAAGATATTGGTGAGAGCATTTTACATGCTGAAGAAGGGAACAGCATCTGATTTAGCTAAGAAAGATGAAATATACTACATCAAAATATTTGAGAGTGGTGACAATCTCCTAAGGTGAGAAGCGGGAGCCCCAGTGTGCTCCTTCTCTGCCGTCTGCCTGAGAGGGAGATGAGGGCTGAGCCTGACTGTGGGGGCTGAGCCCTGGGGCTCTGCTTCCTACCTCCTCCCCATGATAATGACTATGGAAAATTCATGTTTTATCTGTAATTTGTGGGTGAATCAAAATTTCCTTTTTCTTCACCCCGGAGAGATTTCTGAACAGGGATTTGGAAAATTACAGTGATTTCACAGTGAGACCTGAAGTAGACAAAGCAGGGTCGTTGGGTGTGCCAGTTGTAGTGTGCGGTCAGACTTTTCTTCTGTGCTGTAGCGTTTCTCTCTAGATGGTTGTAGTTTAAACGATGACCTAAGCCCATTTTCCATGTAGCTGCCATCACCAATGGGGTGCGTGCTAAGGGTGGATATAGGCAGAAACACTTGTCCCATCTCCCATAACTTTTTTAAAAGCAGTCACATCCTTCAAGTTTGGTTTTTTCTCCTCCCTGCGTTGCCCTTAGTAAAAGTCAAACAGAAAGCATTACCATCAGTGTGAGATGAGTAGGGAAAAGAGGGAGGCCTTTGTAAAACTAAATAGCAGACAAAGTAGTAAGTTCATATTTGTAGTTTGGTGTAAAAAATGTTTTAAATGCCTAAGAGAGAAATATTGATTTCAGTTGCTGTCACCTGCAAGTCTCCTGTTTTTGGAAAATTGACATGAATTGGAGGAACTGGTCTATTGGTTTTAAAGAAGTTATAAGTGATACTTTTAGCTAGGCTTGGTGTGATTTAAATAAAGGAATAATACAAAGGAAAACAAAAACAAAAACAGTGTTTCAGCAGGTAGGCAGAGAGTGCCATGTAGACATTCAAGGATAAAAGGGAAGAATGGGCAAGAGTCCATTTACAAGATTGCAGTATCTCGCCTGCTGTCCCTGCTGTGGTGAGCAGGCCAGCATGGGTTGGTGAAGTTAGGATTAGGGGAACAGCAAAAGGAATGGCAAAGAAGTATTAAAATTGCCTGAACCTGGCAACTTTGTGTATGTATTTTAATCACCAGTAGCATATATATATATATATATATAAAATAATCACCAATGACCATTACCTGGCAATGTGTGGATTATTTTTCTTTTATTGTGTCATTTAGTCTCAAGCATTTTTACATTACTAATGTCATTATACATCATATAATTTTCCTAAATTCACATAGTTAATAATTATTACCAAAGATGCACAGACCTTGGGTCTGTCTCTATCCATGCCATGCTGTAAATGACACTGCATATCACAACGTTGAACATTCAGAGCAATACCCATCACAGGACTTGCGTTATGTGTGTGACTGGCATAAAGACCGTGCAAACATTCTTCTCTGTTTTCTTTTTCTCAGTGAGACTTCATGACAGTATATCAGAAGAAGGCTTCCACTATCTGGTGTTTGATTTGTAAGTACATACTTCATGTCCCTTTACTTTCGCAATCTAATTGAAGACTATTTTAATTTAAACATGACTTTTTTCTAATTGCATAGTTCAAATTAATGATCACTGTACTATTTTTTCAAGTAGAGAGCTGGATGCTCAGAACTGTTTTAGTTAATGTTGAATTGGTTCTATGCAGTGGCATGAAGCCACATTGTGGTGCTGTCTGTACGACTGCATGACTCTTAGCATCATTACAACCAAGAGTGGGGTGGGGGGAAATAAACGAGAGTGGAGTCCTTTCTGTTCTGAGAACTTACTTCACATTTCTCTGGGAACTCTCCTCAAACAAAGGCCTTACTCTTTCTTTACATCACACATAGTATGGGAAGGAATGAGAAACCCATTTTATCAAGAGGTTTTCCCTGTCTGGCTCCTTCTGGCCCAACATATTGTTTGTAACATAAATGGGAAAATTTCTTGGTTCCAATGACTATTGGCTGCTTTTAGCAGTTGATATTTTCACAATGTGCACACACACACACACACACACACACACACACACATATTATTCTGCGTCAAGACAAGGAAGGGTCATGAGCTACATATGTTGGTTACAGGAGCCCAAGGCCAAGTAAACTTGTTTACATTATAAACAAACAGATATTATTAAATGATATCAAAACATAAGATCATCTTTGTTTACAAGATAAGATTCCATTTGTCTAGAAAAGTCATTCCCACAGTTCCCCTTTGTTTGTTTTATAAATGAAGAAACATGTCCATCAGTTGGCCACTGACTGTGGGTCAGTTGGTTGCAGTGTGCTGGAAGAACAGCGTGAGTCAGCGTGATGTGGCCCGGCAATTCTGGAAATGGTGGCACAGGCAGACAGCACTGCAAGTAGAAGGCAAATGAACATGAAATTTGGGAGGGGACCCTCTGTTACCAGACTGTTGTCTTCTGGTGCTAACACATGAACAGCTTTACCAGTCACACTGAGATCCAGAGACAGTCTGTAGGAGAAAGCACAGATGTGGAGCCTCAGTGCCAAATAGTGAGAGGACACAGACCCAGTCATTGATTGGGCCCTTGAGGGATTTTATATAAATAAAACTGTGGGTTTTGATAAAACTTGTTTCTTATGCTTTTCCACAGGAGCTAGGGGTAAAAACTGAGTGAAACACTTTAAAAATTTTAAAGTGTAAGTTGCTTTAGCAAGTTGCTCCTGAGCAGTTGATCATCTGTTTCCCCTCCTTTGCTAATTTATTTGACTTTTGAGTAATGAATGAGTTCATTTAATTATGTCTTGTCATTGGGAGTTATAAGGAATGACGTGAACTTCCCAGAGTTGGCAAGAGGAGATGAACATTTTAGGTACATAAGTAGTGCATTGCTGTATTAAAGCCAAGAGTGGTGCCCCATCTGTTCTGAGAACCTGTTGCTTCAGATTTCTCATGGAACTAGGCTCTCAGTGTCCTTGCTCTGTCTTTATTGAAACAGTACTTCAGCATATGGGGAAGGAATGAGAAACCTGTCTTAACAAAGGATTTTTCCTGTCTGACTCCTACTGACCCAGAACAGCACATACAACTATAAACAGCCGTTATCCAGCTCATCCTTTTATTTACCACATAAATGGGAAGTTAGTTGCACTTTTAGCATTTGATATTTTCACAACAAACGCCCACACATACAATATTCTGGGTCATATGCAAGGGAGTATTATAAGTCATTGAAGCTATATGTATAGGTTACCAAAAGATCCAAAGGCCTAGTAAGCTTGTTAACCTTGTAAATAAGCTCACGCTGTTAAATGGTCTCAAAACATAAGATTAACTTTGTTACAAGGTTAGGTAAGATTGCGCTTCTCCAGATTAGTCTTTCCCACAGTTCTAAGTATGTTCCCGTTGCACTGCCCATGGTAGTGCTTTATAAAACAGTGGCCCAGCAGAGTCCATGGAATACTCTCAGAGCTTGTGAAATTTGCCTTATATAAAAAGAAGAATCAAGGGGAAAATGCTGGGATTACCAAGGTTCATTTAAACTACTCAGAATTCAAATCAGGGTTCCTTCAACACAGATGAAGGAGGACTAAGGATTCCTGACAGGAATACAGTAAAACTGTTCATAGGCATGGTTGGCAGGAGTTCAATAAGTCCACACTGACTTGAAATCAGCTTAGTATGACTTATCAAGAGATTAAAAAATGGCGGTATCATTTGACAGTAATTTTACTTCTCGAAGTGAACCGTATGCTAAATCTAGGTAAAATCTTTTGCTCAAAGATGTTCATTGTATCATCTCCAAATTGGCGGGGGGCGGGGGGTGGTGCTTAGTGTGAGAAAGCAAAAAATGAATAAGTAAAACCAAAAAAACCCTTCGCAATCCAGTATTAGAGAATTTGTTTAATTATAGTATGCTAATGTAATGGACTTCTCTACCATTTTATTGTGGTGTTCAAAGAGTATTTGAAAGTAGGGAACAAAAATTTTTTCCCGTGACTCTAAAAATAAGCTAATGGGGGCTGAAGAGATAGCTCCGCAGTTAAGAGCACTGGCTGCTCTTACAAAAGACCTGGATTCAATTCCCAGCACCCACATGGCAGCCAACAACCATCCCTAACTCCAGTTCCAGGGGACTGACACCCTCTCTGACCTCCACAGGCATTGCATGACCTTTTTTACACTTACATGCATGCAGGCAATATACTCATACACATAAAATAAAAATAATGAAATATTGAAAAATAAAAATAAGTTAATGAATGACAGGATTGATTAAATTGGATTATAGTGACATCATTAAGAAACCATCTTTCTGCCTTTAATCCCAGCACTCAGGAGACAGAGCAGGCAAATCTCTGTGAGTTCAAGGCCAGCCTGGTCTACACAGTGAGTTCCAGGCTAGATAGGGCTACAGGAAAACCCTGCCTCAAAGCAAGCAAACAAAAAGCAAAACCAAGAAACTGTCTTTCTGTCTGGTTTCTGTACTATGTGGGTTTGTCTTAATGTTAGGGCTCCACCTGTCATCCTATGTTGATTACTTTTCTGGTTATGAAAATCCATGAATTTCAAGTTCCTTGTATAAAACCTGTTATATCTGTATTTGCATATTTTCTATGTGGTGGTTTAAATCATCTCTTGATTACTTAGAAAACTATGCGAAGTAAATGCTGTATGAACAATTGTTATATTCTGTTCTTGAAGGGTCATGATTCAAAGAAAAAAAATGTTATGCTTGTAATTTTTCAAAATATCTTTTATCGGAAGTTGATTGGGTCTGTGGATCTGTAACCTGTAAATTTGGGAGAGAGACTGTATTAGTATAGGAAACGCAATTGTGTTTGACTTTGACTAATAATTCAGCCTGTAAGTCCAGATGGTCATCTGTCATACTGTGATGCATGTGTAAAGCACCACCATGGCCAGTGCACGTGATGTGTAGCCACAGCACTGCTTAAGCACAGCCCTGGAGCACAGGTTCCTCTTGACAGGAGCAGTCCACCCTTGGTGCCCTCACGTTGTTTCGTACCACTCCATGTGGCCCTTGTAGCTTTCTTCTGATTCTTGAAATGCTGAGGGATTGTCACTGTATCCTGACCTTTCGGGTATTATTCCTTTCAAACTCTGCATTGAATTGCATCTTTTTAGTATTCCTCTTCTACTGTCTACCAGCAGGAACTTGGGGATGTAGTATTACCTTATTATGGGCAGATAGTAGTGGGCAGTCCCAGGTCCGCACTGAGCTGCCATTGACAACCCATAGGCTGTTTCCCTCTGATTGGACAGAGATTGTGGCACAGGAATGGAGGGGTGGGAAGCTATATTTAATGGAATAAATGTATCTGCCTTTCTTTCCCCCAGTATGTGACCTATTGCTATTTCTTGATGGACTTCATTAGTTAGACTCTTTCTCATAGGGTTGCAGTATGTACTTCGTGCTGTGATGAATGTTGGAACTGAAAAACAGTCTTCCAAATGCTTCCTACTTAATGTATTCTAAATTTAGTTAGATCACAGCTCTGTTGGGCAGGAGAAGTATTATCTACCCCTTTACTTTCACCTGAGGGTATGTGAGACAAACTGATATAAGAAAATGAACTCAACCTTTATTACTGTTATGTTGTCCATGGTACTTTTCAGAATAGAAGTGAACCTCAAGTGAGCAGTTAGGACCAGGGGCTTATGGATTCCTAGTATAGGAAAGAGGCTTTGGGCTTCTAAAGATTATAAATTTTAAAGACATGAATAATAAGTATGCAGAGAAACTAGTGGAAGAAAGGGACAATTTCAAAAATTCTATATGTGTAAACACATCATGCTGTCAATCTCCCATATTCTATGATGAGTTATGTGCACTGGTGTCAAAGAGTGAGGGTGGGGTACAGAAAGTGATGTTTTTCTTAAGTAGAAAAAATATTCTTTTAGGCCAATGTGGGTGGAATGGAGAACTCTTCCTGCATCTGTTGATTCTCAATTTTCTTTAGCTCAAAATAATAATCTTCTCAATATAGCTTATTTGGAGATGGTGTCAGTGTTGGGTCAAGTCCTCTGCCATGAGATTTTCCTGTAGTAATCAGGCTACTTATATCTGTACTATATATTTTCTTGATTTCTGTATTTCTCACTAAATTACAGGGATGATAAGCATCACTTAGTTTCTTAATTCAGGAAAATAATTCCTGAAGAGTATATAAGAATAATTCACATTAAAACACAACACTAGGGGCTGGAGAGATGGCTCAGCGGTTAAGAACACTGGCTGTTATGGCAGAAAACCGGGGTTCGAATCCCAGCACCTACATGGCAGCTAACAACTGTCTATAACTCCAGTTCCAGGGGATCCGACAGCCTCTCTGTCCTCCATGGACATTGCACGACATGAGTGTACTTACCTACATGCAGGCAATACACGCATACACATAAAATAATGATAATAATAATAATAACAATAATAAAATATTTGAAGAAAAACCAAACAACACTAGAGTGGATTTTATGCATAGCAGTGATATGTGTCTATTATTACTGTCTCAAATCAGAGTGAATGGACCCTATGGATGAAATTTTACATGCAAAGCATAAGAATTTGAAATATGCTACATCAGGCACCTGAACCTCTGCTTAACTCAGACAGCATTTGAAGTGTGAAATATGAATTGTCCAAATGGTTTGTCCGTAAATGGGCTTAGCAAGCTACACAGTTCAAGAAAACACTGGTCATAGATATATTTGAAAAGGAGCAGTGAAAAGTATAGCTTTTCACTGACTAGACAGAAATTATAACCAAATATAGATATACCTTAAAAATATGCGTTTATTGTAAAAATCCACAATGCAGCAAAGTAAGTGATGTTAAGGTAATGTTCTATGTTTGTAAGTCCATTGACACATTTCCCAATGGAAGACATCGCTTCATATAAAGCAAGTAAAGGATGGAATATGTTCTTTTAAAAAAATGTTTAAATTGAGGCATCTCACCACTATTTTCAACTGCAAACCATCAGTAGTCTCTTTTGCACGTAGGATGGGAACCGGTGGAAAAGACTGTCCAAAGCTAATCCGTCTTCACGTTAAATAATGAGCTGCTCTGACCTGAAACCTTCCTTTATCAGGGTTGATTCCTAGCAGAATTTCCAGAAACCTGTTGGCAGCTCTGACAGCAAAAAGGGCTAATCTGAAACACGTGGGTTTACCTGAAAGCTAAGGCTAGAGGAATAGTTGAAAGAAAGGAGCCAGAGGCCCTCATGCAGGGATGTTGGCCTTTGCTATTGAAGGCAAGTCCTTCCATTTCTATGCCTGATGAGAAAGAATGGTTATCATTAGATACAATTAAGAGAAGCATAGTCCTAAAAATACAATGAAAAATTCCTACAGATGGGCTGGAGAGATGGCTCAGTGATTAAGAGCACTGGCCATTCTTGCAGAAGACTCGGGTTCGAATCCCAGCACCCACATGATGGCTAACAACTGTCCTTAATTCCAGTTCCAGGGGTTCCAGTGCCATCTTCTGACCTCTGTGGGCATTGCACAGCACAAGTACACTTTACAAATATGCAGGCAATATGTTCATACACATAAGGCCAGGCGTGGTGGTACACACCTTTAATCCCAGCGCTTGGGCGGCAGAAGCAGGTGGATCTCTGTGAGTTCAAGGCCAGCCTGGTCTACATAGTGAGTTCCAGGACAGCTGGGGCTACAGAGAGACTCTTTCTCAAAAAGACCAAAAAATAAAATTAAATTAAATTAAAATAATGAATACAATTTTTTTAAAAAAGAAAGAAAAACTCCTACTGGAAAATTGAACCATTTGGCCAATTACTTCCAACATAAAAGAACTACTTGAAGCCTGAAGAAGGAATACTCTTGTGTTCCTACTTTTGGTCCTAGTTGAAAAAGCTCCTTGACAAGGGTGGCCACCTGAACATACAAGTTGGCATGGAAAACTGTTTTTTGAGGTTCATTGTCTGGAGGGCCTGTAATTTACACAGACAGAAGATAGCTTAAGGACATGAAAAGCAAACTGAAGTTCATTAACATATATATCACTTGCTAGGGATGAATAACTCAAAGGATGTGTTTTTGTTCCAAACCAGATTCATATAGCCTTTTCGTTACATAGTATACAGTTTGATGCTGTACAGATTCTTAACAAAAGAATGATTTTTTTTTTAAGGAAAGTCACAAAAATAAAACATTTCTAGGGACAGAACATTATAGGAAGGTAAATGCCAAAGGGGAGCAAATAGCAGGTAAGCCAAAGCTTAAGGTCAGTCAAAAACATCCCTTTCATGCAGACCCAGGCTCATAAGATATCTCTAGGGAGTACCTCTGTGCTCCCTAGAGCATGAAGGTGCAACTTAACAAATACATGTCCTGTTCTTCGACTAGCAGGAGGTCAGGGATAGTTCTTCTGTTTCTTCTCAACTACCTTCAGTTCAAAAGAATTCTTATGACACAGTGGCATGTTTTGGGGTGGCATGTTTTGGTATTCACTGGTAACACATGTAATTCAGGAAAGATCTGTACTCTGTTTACACAGAAGCCTGCTGTGTGACAGATTTGTCACAGCACCATAAGCCTTAGGTAAACATGTAAAGGAATAACACTTGGGCTGAATATTTGTAATCCCCTTAAGAAACTAGAGATTAGGATTGTGAAATACAGTCCTGGATAGCTTCACCTGTCACACACCTGGGAAGAGAGAATCCCAGTTGGGAAATTGTATCTATTCGATTGGCCTTATGCCCATGTCTGTGAGGCTTTGTTTTTTTTTTTTTTTTTCGATTGTTCTGTGATGTGGGCCCAGCCTAGTGTGGGCAGGTGGTCCTTTGTTGTAAAAGAAAGCAGGCTGAGCACAGGCCAGAGGAGCAAGCCTGTAAGCAGCATTCCTCCATGGTCTGTGCTCCAGGTTCCTGCCCCGAGTTCTTGCCCCAACTGCCCTCAGTAATGAACTGTGACCCAAGAGATGTAAGATAAAATAAACCCTGATCTCCCAAGTTAGTTTTGGTCTGTGTTTTTAATCACAGCAACAGAAAGTAACTAGAACACTAATAAAAGATATTTTCTCAAGATCTGATTGTCAGAAGTCACATATTTCCCTTGGACCTGCAGGTATTATATTTCTTAGTTTTGATATTTTACTCATTCCCACATAATTCTAAAAACAATGCTAAATATCTAGTTTTTAAAATGTCGTTGTTTTAACTGTTCTCAATCACAAAGCCATATATGGATTGGTGAGAGCATTGTGAGAGAGAAAATGTTTTCCCTCTAATCAGAGTATCGTAGCTATTTTAGGAATCGAGTGTTTTAAAGAGACATGTCTCTTAACAAAAGAATTTTAGTTCCAATTAATCATTGTGCCTGTGTCCCACCACCTTGCTAGCAAAACTTTCCACTTGCCTTTATTTCCTTTCCATGATTTAACTCCAAAATTATCTTGTATCAAAATGGCAATATGTTCTCTCACTGAAAGTTAGGACTTTTTTTCTGACATATCACTCTCCTCAATTCTTTGAAACAAAAGTCAGGATGAGACTTCAGTGAAGGAGTGATGCAATTAGGAGATGCATCCAAGTGGACTGAAGCTTGCTGCTGCTTTAGCCTCAAAGCATCAATGTGGCTCCTTCCATCCACCTCCAAAGTCAGTAGTTTATCCACAGTGACCAGCTGGTTTCCAGGATTTTCATCTCCTTTGGGCCTTTCAACATGTTGCTCTTCTTAGCATGGAGGAGCGAGAATCTGTGGCTTAGACTTTTCAATCCTAAGCTTAGAGTTTTCTGCAGTTCAGAACCAATGCAGCCAGACATGTCCTTCCCATGAATTATCCCTGCTTGGGGCTCACCACACCTTCCTGCCCCCTCGATCTGGGTAGGCTAAAAGCTCCTAGTGAGCAAGGCTGTGTCTTATACGGTGGTGGTTTTATCTCTAGAATTTAGCAAAGTGCTTAGCATGTAATTAGCACTCAATCAGTATTCACTGAAGAATGTATTACAATAGGAAGCTGTTTGCAGGGAATGGCTAAAGCACCAAAGCACAGGGGAAGTGTGGAGGGAGGGGGGTGGTGACTGTGAGCCAGTAGCAGAACCTACCAAGTTTGGGTGCCTCAAGTAGAATCAGAAAGTAAGCAGGAATCAAGTGGAATCTGGGCTTTCTGCCATAGCATCCAGGCTGGGAGAGCTGGATGAGCAGAAAACACCCCATGCTGAAGAAGAGCCTGCTAAACTTAGTCCAACAGCTTTGAGATTGGAACCTTTCCAGATTTTCTTACATAGTAGCATGTCACTGATAGTCTGTAGACACTGTCTCCAGAATGACAGTTATTACCCAGGATAGCAGTTGTAGCCTATTTTATGGAGACACATCTGATCTAGGGGCTGCAGTAAAAGTACTTCATGAGGCAGCAATAATAAGCATCCATGATTTTATGCTTAATTAACTTTTGGAGAAAAGTTTTTCTAAAATACGACTGAAGAGGTAGTAAATCTCTTTAATGACACTGGGCATTGAATTCCAATTGAGCTGTGATTAAAAAGGTGAATAACTGTCATGTATTTGCTGACAAATAATCAAAGCACCAGTTTTGTTGGCTGTTTGTATTGTGTGAGAAACATTTAAGTCAGGCTTTTCATTACCTTAAGTTATACTGTAAAAATTCAAACCTCTGGTTTCTTACCTCTAACTAATGACTAACTGTTTTGCTTGCATTTTCAAAACAAAGCAATTTATAGATTTTTGAATGAATTTTATAAAATAAAGATTTAGCAAACTACAACAGCATTATGAAACCTTCCATCTTCTGGTTCAATGGATGTGAAGAACTTAGAAACCACTACTTTTTAATCACAAGCAAATTGTTGAACAGAGAAATGGATAACTCTCTTTACACTTGCCAGAAAGTGAAGTTAGAATGCCAACAAGTATCCTATGAAAGGATAGTAAGGCAAGTAGATATAACATATTTCTGCCAAAGCAGAACTCTGTGGAAGATCCACTGTGAATTAGGAAAACATAAAACTTTAATGACTTGGTAAAGTTCATGGTAGACAATATTAAGAGATTAAAAATTTCACAGAAACACAACCTTAGAGGTCTTCCACACTTTCATTAGCTTAACTTTTGTCCCAGTTTGTTTTCATTATTACAACAAAGTAACTTGAATCTCAGTAATTTTAAAAAGAGGTTTATGGACCTTGATGTTTTTACGCTTATTGTGAATTGCTATAGTTACCTTTGAATGTCAGATTTTGTTTAGAAATATAGAAACTTACCCTTAAAGATATGTGTTTAGTTTGTATACCCAGTATTTCAGATTCAGTTTCACATGCTAAATTATTCAAAGTAACATGATTATAATAAAAGTTAGAAAAATCATTTGCCTAAATTCAATAAGCATCAGTTGTTGAAATATGCCATAAGTCACCTGAAATTTTTCATTTGCTTTCAGTAGCATACATTTCTGTAAATAGAGTTCACCCCCATCCCAGTTAAGCACTGCAGGATCATGTCTTATAGTTCCCTCAAAAGAAAAAAAGGAAAAGATTGAAAAAGCACTATAGTCACAATAATACAAAACTCCTAGTGGTGCCTCTTTTCACCATACTGGGTTTTTTGTTTGTTGTGTTTCCTGATTCCAACCCTAAGAGCAAATAGTACACCAAGTGAGAAAACAAGGCAGGACTTTTAGAAGGTTGGTCTGTGAATGACCTTTGAGACAGCTTTGTGTTACAGGGGAACTGTTGCTGCTATGAGTTCTGATTATGTACAGATGTTAAGTCTGCTTTTGCTCCAAAGTGTGCATCATGTATTTTAAGTAGTACTTTAAAAACATCTCTTTATAAAACCTACTACCACTTAGTATAAATTTGTATTTAAAAAAAAAGAGGTTTATGTAGCTCATAGTTCTGGAGGTTCGAAGGCCCATACCTGATGATTAGACCCCTTGCTCAGAGAGTTCACAACCAATACAAGTTATCACATTACTTGTCTCTTCTGGAGTGTCTCTCTTCTTACAAAGCTCCCAGCATTGTAGCAAGTTATGCCCACAGGTGCGATAATGACCAACTGCTTTCTGATTGGACTTAGAGTTTACTCCACAGGAGGAAACAAAAACCTGGTACTGCAAATCTGCCCAAAACAACAGCAACAAAAACATATCATGGTTTGGAGAGTTCACAGGCCGCAGACCAAGGTTGAACCTACTACGATTTTCCTGATAAATGGACTTAGTATCCAACTGCCCTCCATATTCATGTTTCTCCACTCATAGACTAATGCAGTTTGAAGATTTATCAGAGTAGTTTCTTTGTACAGTTCACTACACTTAAGACAGAAACTCACAGCTGTACAGAGACTAGTTAATGGAGTGCTCACTGACAGCTGGGGCATCTACATCACCCTCCTCCCAAGGTTCAGGGAACATCTGGGAAGAGAGGGCAGAAAGGTTGTAAGAGCCATAGGACAAGGAAGATTGGAGCAAAACAGTGATTCCCTGACACAAAAAGGAACCTGTGGTTGTCCGTGCAAGACCTGCACAACATCAGTCCTGCCAACAGTGTAACATGGAGGGGGGGCGAAAGTTCATGGGACCCACCTGTAACTGTAGAGTTATAGAGAGATTAATGGCTACTGGGGAAAGGAGACTCAATTTTCTTTAAGGGTGGGGCCCCTGGTAGGTAGGCCAGGATCCCATGGGCATCCTTGTTAAATGAGAAGGTGGAAAATCAGATCTTAAGAAGTAATATCTTAGAAGAAATCTATCTTTCCCTAAAGGACATTCTGTTTTCATCTATTTTTATGTCTATTGTACAGATGCCTCCCTTCACAAGAAATTAACCCAATGTATTTAGATCAAATGCTAATTTTTCTTAATTGCTATGATGCTAGACAATCCTGACTGTTTTCTGATAATTTATTTAGAAAACAAGCTAAGTATGCAATTACCCTGACATTAGTGACTGTAATTATTCAAGCAATTGAAGTTATTCTTATCTGTTTGTAAAGTGTAAAGACACGTGAAACACACAATGTATAGAAGGTCTGATGTTTTCTTTCTTGATTACATTCTTCATTGAAGAACATGGAAAGAAAGACTCCTTTGTTTTGTTTGTTATTGGAAGACTTATTTCAGACTTTGAAAACTATTCAAATCTTCCAAAATTGTTAACCCAGGTGGGTGATTTTCATGGTCAGTAAGAAATATTTTGCCTGTTCTTGCTTGAACAAAGAAACCATTGATCTGGAGAACATCATCAATATTTGGTTCTTGCCCTAGCATTAGTGATGAAACAGATGTTTTCTGAGCATCACAGCAGTAATAGAAACCAAACCCTTGGGAACTATTGCAAAAGTAGCATAACTTCCAGTCATGAAAGTTCTTAAGTGAATGATGTTGAACTGCTTCTATCAACACATTATATTGTTGGAAATTCACTTGGTTTTCGAAAAGGAATGTTTGATCATAATAAGTGCTAACATTTGTTAATACTGTAGCTACCCTTTCTCAAGGTATTATATAAACATGTTATTTTTTTCTCATGTACAGTAAGTATAAAGAATATAGTATCGGTATAATTCTTATCTACAGATGAACAAGTTGAAGCAATAGAGATGGCCTATTGCTTTATTTGCTTTGCCTCACTTAAGGTCACAAAGTAAGTGATTGTGCTAAAACTTAAGCTTAGATTTGCCTGACTTCAAAGACAGTACTATGAAATGTTGTGTTCTGAAAGTCACCAGATTTTTACATGCCACCCTTAGCCACATTCCATCAAAATGATCCTCCAGCCCATCCTCCAATGGTTTTGTTTCCATGGCTTGAAGGTCAGCCTAAGAGGATGTTCCGGTCAGCTCTCCTTTATCCAAATTCCTGAGACAGAATCCAAAATTGTTCTGCCTAGAAGTTAACCAATTACCTCAAATAACTGAAATATTTTTCAGTGTATTTTATTTCAGATGTGGCTCAAAGGCAGCCAAGGTTCATTTGGCCTTGTACATTCTTCCTGGCTTATTAAAAGGCTGATTCTTTTCATTCACTAACCCCTGTAGTTCCAGGCTTAGAACATTCTTAAAGGAGTAAGTCACTCTAAAGAAAATCTGTTTGCAGTTATACTAAAACGGAATCATAGTTCTATCTTTGAACCATTTAATCTGACCAAGGGAATGGCCTGTCAACCTCTGCAGCTAAAAATGTGCTATTCAAGCCAGGACAGGTCACATGGGTCAAAAGTATGTAGGAGTGGTTTATCATGGGAAAAATGGGGTACAGTAAACTCAGAAGTAAATGTGAGGCAGGCAGTCCAACCAGCTCCAGTACAAGCGTAAGAAGAGGCTGCCAGGGAGCAAGAGAGAAACTGAACTGCCTTTGAAGGAAAGGAGGTTGCCAACATGGGGAATCCGTGCAGGGCATGGCATGTGCTAGGTACTAGACACGTGTTAAATGTAACGACCTACACTTTTAATACGAGACATGATATGTGAAAGTTATCTTTGCCAAACAATCTAATTTTAAATTGCTTTTATTTTTCAACCATGAAAGTCTCCATGATATTATAAAATTAAAACCTGCCACATTTAATTTAATTATTATCACAGAAACTCAAAGAATTTTATGGGTTTCTGCCGGATGGATTTATTTACTTGAGTATGTTTTTGATGGGGTACAGGGTGCAGCCATGCCAGTGTGAAGACAGCTTGCAGTTCATTCTCTTCTGGGAATTAAGTACAGGTCATGAAGCTTGGTTGCAAGTATCTTTACCGCCATCTTGCCAGCCCTTCGTGTGGTTTCTGATTGAAAAGTTTGAAAAGACTAAAGATATATATAGTAGCATAAAATTTTATGAAATTGGGTAACATCTATGAATTTCCCTGTTAATAGATGTGTTTTGTCATATTCAAAGTATGTAAATATGTACATAATTCATTTACCTATGCATGTATATGTTTGTATTAGTGTGTTAGTATATACAAAAGAATATGCATGAGGCTAGGATGGGACAGGCAGTGACATTTAAGAAAAAAGTCACTTTAGAGGTTCAACTTCAAATCTAAGATCTCTTATTTAATTACAATAAAATAATCTTTTTTTGTTAATTTTAATGTATGACTCAATTTTTAATTTTTAAATTCAGACTGTACTTGGTTTTTTTTATCGATAGATAACAAACACATAAAATGTTTGATCTGTTTTATTTTGCCTTTGAATGGAAAAGTATCAGGGTGATAAGTCAGTTGAACATGTCATCTTTAACTGAATGTTACTAAAAATAAGCTGTGAAGTCCCTAGTTACACATTTGGCCAGAATGAGATGATGAGAATGGACAGCAAGCTTCTGTGTGACCGAGGTTGACAGCTGGGGGGTGGGAGGGCCCTGTCCCTCCAGGCACTCAGGGCCTGTGAATATTGATCAAGCCCATCTTTGCTTTTTTGTTGTTGTTTGGGGGACATGGTCTCCCTATAGCCCCAGATGGCCTGGAACTCACTAGACTGGTCTTGGTCTCACAGAGACCTGCCTCCTGAGTGCTGGGATTAAAAGCATGTGTCACCATGCCCAGCTTCCATCATTGCTTTCCATGGATTGTTAGAGTAATAAAGAACTAGAGTATTTTTTCATTTCAGAGATAAAGATAGGTATCATGGGTACCTTTTGTTCTTGCTGAGTCTCTGTTCTCTTCTTTTGGAAATAACCGCAATTTTGCAATTGGGATTCAGTGAGTTGGGAGGAAGGAAAATTCTCCCCAAGTAGACAGTAATAAACTACAGTGCCTATCTTGAAGTATGCATTTTTCACATACAGAGTGACAGTGAGAGTCAAGATCTGTTCTGTTTGGCTGATAGTAAGTAGCCTATTTGGCTACATAGACGTTTCGCCTCTTCATCAGAATCAGGAATCTTGGCAAGGAGGCATAGCTTCTATTATATTTTCTAGCCCCTCATCAAGGCTAAGGAGAATCATAGACGCAGTTTCTGCCCACTGCCTTATCCTCCAGCTCACGCAGCCTCTGGGCTTCCATTCTTCTGAACGCGTGTTATGACGTCCATAGTTATTCCTGCTTATGACCGTCACTCCAAGAAACTTCTCCCACATTTTCCTCTCCATTGGGTCTGATTCAGCTCTATGGCCCAAAACACAAGATTCTAGAAGGCGCCTTCCATAGAGCTTTGTGAGACTGCAGCAACTCTCACCACATTCTGTAGATGACAAACGCCTTTCTACTACCAATGGAGAGATTGTGGGAACGAGTGGATGTGCTCAGGTATTCTGAATCATGAAAGATTTCACAATGGCATATAAGAATTGTATTTCTCCATTTCTGAGACAATAATTGGGCTTGATAGGAAAAAATGGGTTATGATGTTCTGGTCTATAAAAAATGCATAACATTGTACACCATTTGAATGGTGGGAACTGATTCAGACAGTTCAATCTGTCTATTATATACATTAAACCACTAGTTTATTTGTTCACAGTAGCAAAAATACATACCCAAATGAACTAAATCTTCATGAAGGAATTTCGATTCCTTGGTACACTAAAAACTACTTAACAGATCATTAGTTACATGAACAAATTAATTGTGTCTTTTGTAAGTACATTTTGCTTGTACCGTTGTCTTATATAAAGTTAACTGTAGCAATTAAAATGAAAAATTTCGTTCTTTATCCTCAGGTAGTCCCATTTCAAACCACAAGTGTTTTAAACAGCAATTAGGGGCTGGATTTTCCTCCTGGCAGCGTTACTAGAGACTATATTGTTTCTGGGCAAAGTTTTCTGGAAAATCTTGCAGCCTGGCCCTGTAAAGGACTTGGGTTTCACAGGATGTGATATTATCCATTTTTAAGGACCATGTCCCATCATAGTGTCACTAAAGTAGATCTCAAAGCAGCATTTAAAGAAGAATGCTTACCTGTTATTCCAGGAAATAATTTTTTTAAAGTGGATTCTGTTATCACAGAGGATGGTATCCTTGATGTTAGAATATTTTTAGGTTAACTTATGTGAACTCACTTGAAATATATCAAACTTGATAACTGTGGCTTTTATTCAAATGCTAAGTCAGCTTTCATTCCTTTGTGCCCCATGTGGGCTGTGTATCTACAATGTGCAGTAGAATTCACAGCCCTGGTCAATTCTTATTACTTATTGGTTATTTTTATTTTATGTGTATGAGTATATTGCCTACATGTATGTAAGGGCACCCATATTATACAGTGCCTGCTTAGAAGAGGTCATTGGATTCCTCTGGAACTGGAATTATGGATAAGTCATTAACTGCCATGTGAGTGATGGGACTCAAACCTGGGTCGTCTGCAAAAACAGCCAGTGCTCTTAACTGCTGAGCCAGCTTGCCAGCCCCAGCCCTGGTAAAAATCTTATTTAAAACTAGTAATATATCTGAACAAATTGGGTAGAGCCTCAGGGTAACCCTTCAGATAATTTTATCAGGCAGCAATTTAAAACTAGAAACCCTCAACGAAAGATGAGGTTTGTTTTAAGCCACTCAGTGAGCCCCACCTTTTAAAGGCAGGATTTGACTGCACTGGAGCACTGAGCAGTCAAGGGAGAGTCATACTTATTTTCTCTGTCCCAACAGAAATGTCTGATTTCCTATTCAGTGTGTGATAGTGTTAAATAAAGCTGTGACTTTTGATTATCACCCAAGCATTTCCACCATCCACTGGCAGAGTGCCATGGGATAGTGTATATTTATCAATAAGCTGGGTCTAAATTCAGACATTTGCTAAGGCTTATAACAGTGTCTACTATATATACTATACAGAGGCTTTTTTTCCTGAGAGGTTTTCTGTGATCCTTAGAACCCACTAACCATCATGTGTTTCATAAATTCCTAGCCTAAAGTAGTTCCTTCAGAATTTACTAAATGACAGTGTGAACGATATGCAGAAACATCTGTTAAAATCATTCAGATATACCAAACTATAGATAATATTTAACCTGTCTATAAGAGACAGATTTTTATTTTATTCATTTATTTAATTTATTTGTCTGTAGAGGCACATGTGGAAATCACAGGACAACTTGAAGGACTCAGTTTTCTCCTTCTACCATATGGGCTCTGGGGATTAAGCTTATGTTGCCAGACTTGATGGAAAGCATCTTTACTGCCTCAGCCACCTTACCAGCCCACTTTTTAAAAATGAAATCTATTGGCCAGGAGTGGTGGCATATGTTTTTAGTCCCAGCACTTGGGAGGCAGAGCCAGGTGGATCTCTGTGAGTTCAAAGCCAGCCTGGTCTACATAGTGAGTTCTAGGCCAGCTGGGGATACAGGGAGACCCTGTCTCAAAAAGACTTTAAAAAAAAAAAAAAAAAAAAGCCACAGTACTGGCTTCTGTCTTTAAAGTAAAAGGAGATAGTTAAGATATATGATTTTGAAAAGATTTAGGTATGAATTCTCTGTCTTGATCAACTGTAGTGATTGCACAACTATCTCTTTTTCAAAATTCATAGAAATGTACAATGCAAAGAATATGCAAATTGTACTTTAAATGCAGGTGAAAAGACAGCTATTGTAAAGAGATGTCTGTACTAAACAGAAGCTTGTGTCCTAAATTTAACTGTTTGGTTTGCTTTATGATTCATAAGCAAATTCCCTTCCTACCCTCATGCTAACTTATGGAGAACGAATGTCATTCACTCCTAAGAATGGGCCATTCTAAATGTCATGTGATTCTGATCTCTAGTTATAGTTTACAGGATAAAGGAACAACTACCTGGCCAGCCTGAATTTAGAAGCAAGGCACAGAGGAGCACTGTGAGAATAATTATGAAATTTTCAGGTAAATGGAAATAATGATCCTAAGTGAGGTGAGCCTGACCCAAAAAGACAAATGTCACATGTTCTCTCTCATAAGTGGATGCTAGGGTTTAATCTTTGGATAGGTGTGTTTCAACTGGAAAATTCTTAGAGATTAGGAAGCTAATAAGGTGTTCTGGGTATTGGTTTATAAGTGGAGAAATAGAATGTATAATACAATGCACTCAATACAATAGAATGCATAATATATATTATACAATATAAAAAGCTTAAATGTAGTTGCCCTTTAACAAGGGATCAATAGCCCTAATACACTAGCAAATCAAAAGTCAATGCTGGGAATGGACTCCCTTTTTTGAGGTTGTTGACCAGAGAGAGCCCATATGTCCTCAGACTGTACTGGCTATTGCCATTGTACTTGGTTATCTACCAGAATGTGACAGTGAGACACTGTTGCTGAAGACAGTACATACCTGAGTCATGAAACAAGGAAAATTCGTGCTGGTACTGACCTCAAAGCTGTATCTTGCTGGCTGCCATTTGTAAAATTAGAAGGTGATACTGACAGAGAGAGGTTACCATCAACTTTACCCAGTTGTAAACCATAAGAACTGGTGTAGCAAAATCTGCTGCTGGTGCAATAGTGGCACAAATATTATCAAGTCACCAACCACCTTCTAATGAATTTAAGTCCTGCTTCATGATAGGAAGTCCATACTTGATGCTGTTCTCAGGGCAAGAACCTATGCCTGGAGAAATCAGAGAATAGGAATAGACTCTTGTAGAAGGCGGAGGTAACTGTTCTCAGCTCTGTTTTCACCTGGAATTTTCAGACTTTTTTTTTTTTTTTTTTTTTTTTTTTTTTTGAGGCAGGGTCTCCCAGTAGCCCCAGCTGGCCTGGAACTCACTACGTAGACCAGGCTGGCCTTGACCTCACAGAGATCCACCTGCCTCTGCCTCCCGAGTGCTGGGATTAAAGGCATGCACCACCAATGCCTGGCTAGACAGACAACTTTTTAAAAATAAAGTCATACCTTCAAACTAAGAATTTCATGCTGGGTCTTTCTTGTTTTGTTTTGTTTTTTTGTTTTGTTTTATTTTTCCCCCTTAATTCCTAGATAGTTATTTGGATAAGAAAAAAGTGAAATAGGGTCATAGTTAATAATTCTACCTCATTATGTTGATAAAATTGCCCTGTTTATGAAGAACCTATCTTATTTCTATTTTAATATTGAGTTTCTTGATAACTAAAACGTTTTTTTACCACATGATTATCTCACCATATGCAGAAATGGCCTTTGGCAAAATTCAAATGGCTTCATGATAAAAGTCACAGAGAGAATTTAGGGATACAGGGACCTCAACATAATGATGGCAGTATACAGGAAACCCACAGCCAACATCATGCTAAACAGAGAAAAACTAATTCCACTAAAATTAGGAATGAAACAGGAAGGCCCACTCCATCTGTTCCTGTTCAATACAGTGCTGGAAGTTTTACCCAGAGCAGTGAACAAGTGAAGGAGATAAAGGGGATACAAATTGGAAAGGAAGAAATCAAAGGGTCCCTATTTGAAAATGATATGATTCTATACATAAAAGACCCTAAAGACTCCACCAGAAAACTCTTAGAGCTGATAAACACATTTAACACATTCAGCAAATTCCCAGGGTACAGAATTAGCATGCAAAAATCAGTAGCCTTCATACACCACCAGCAAACATAATAGGAAAGAAACCAGGGAAGCGATCTCATTCACAATAGCCTCAAAAAACATAAAATATCTTGTAATAAATCTAATCAAAGAAGCAAAAGACTTGTATAATAAAAATTTTAAGACACTGAAGAACAAAACTGAAGAAGATACCAGAAGATGGAAAGACCTCCCATGCTCATGGATGGATAGGATTAATTTTGTGAAAATGGCCATCTTACCAAAGGAATCTATAGATTTAGTGCAATCGACATTGAAATTCTAACAGAAATTGAAAATATAAGTTAAGATTACAATTGGACACACACACATGCACAGAGAAAGAGAGAGAGAAAGAGAGAGAGAGAGAGAGAGAGAGAGAGAACCTCTGCATAGCCAAAATAGTCCTGAACAACAGGAGAGCTGGATGCTTCACCATCCCTCATCTCAACTTATATTGCAGAGCTATAGTAATAAAAACAATATTATACTGGCATTAAAATAGTGTTCTTGCAGAAGACCCAGGTTCGAATCCCAGCATCCACATGGCAGCTAGCAACTATCCGAAGCTCCAGTTCCAGGGGTTCTGACAACCTCTTCTGTCCTCCATGGGCATTGCATGACCTGGGTGCACTTACCTACACACAGGCAACACACACCTACACATAAAATAATAAATAAAATATTTTTAAAAATAGACACATTGATGAATGGAATAGATTCGAGGACAAGGATTTAAGCCCACGAAAATGACAGCCATGTGATGTTTGGCAAAGGGGCCAAAAATACACATTGGAGAAAAGCAAATACCTTCACCAATGGCACTGGTCAACCTGGATACCTACATACAGAAGAATGGAATTAGATCCCTATCACTCACCCTGCATAAAACTAAACTCCAGATTGATTAAAGACCTCAACTTAATCCCTTATATGCTTAATCTGATAGAGGGGAAACTTGGAAATATACTGGAACTTACAGGCACAGGAAAGGACTTCCTGAACAGGACTCTGATAGCATAGGCATTAAGACCAACAATTGATAAATGGAACCTTATGAGCTAAAAAGATTCTTTAGTCCAAAGAACACCATCATTTTAGTAAAGAGGCAACCTACAGATTGAGGAAAAAAAATCTTTACCAGGTATACCTCTGATAGAGGGTTAGTATTTAGAATATACAAAGAATTCAAAAAACTAAGCATAATTGCAAGCAACCCAACTAAAAATTGGGGAAGGAACTAAACAAAGAGCTCTGAAGGGTGAAATGCAAATGTCTGAGAAATATTTTTTTAAATGTTAAACATCTTTAGCCATCAGGAAAATAAAAATTAAAAGTACTTTGAGATTTATCTTAACCCCAGCCAGAATGTCCAAGATCCAAAAAAATCAAACAAGGTCAAATGCTGGCTAGGATATGGGGAAAGGGAAATATTTACTCACTGCTGGTGGGAATGCAGGCTGGGGCAACCATTATGGAAATCACTGTGGATATTTCTCCAAAATCTAGAAATAGATCTACCACATGATTTAGCTAGATCACTCTGAGCATATAATCAAAGGACTCTATATTGTACATATTCATAACCAGGAAATGGAAACAACCTAGATGTCCATTACCTAATGAGTGCATAATGAAAGTATCATACATCTACACAATGGAATATTATTTAGTTTTTAAGAAACTGGAAATCATGAAATTCACAGGTAAATGGATGAAACTAGAAAGAGTCATCTTGAGTCAGGTAACCCAGACCCAGAAAGACAAGTACTTCATGTTCTCTTTCAGAAGTCAATGCTAGCTTTGAATCTTTAGATAATATGTATTTCAACTGAAAAATCCATAGTGGTCAGGAAACTATTAAGGGGCCATAGGGTTTAGGGCTTCATGGGCCAGGAGATAGAATGCAGTGATATAAAGGGTGGAAGAGGAATCATGGAGCATGAAGGGTTAAATGGAATCACAGGGTACAGGAAAGAGAAATAGAAAGGATAACTAACATTAACAGCCTTTTGAAAAGTCATATGGAAACCCACTACTGTAGAAGTTTCGTAAAGTATAAACATGTACAAGGTAAAGAGTTATAATGGGAGACACTGCCCTTACCAGATGCCACAGGCTAGCAAATACAATGTGCAGTGTATGCAGGAGTGGACTCACTCTTTTGGAGCTATTGACCAAGGCGTTCCCTTAGATCCTCAAACAACACTGGTTATTGCCTTTGCTCTTGATTATCCTTTAACACTTGTACTAGACAGCTTTAGTTGTCAACTTGACACACCTGGGTTGAGGGAGCTTCAAATGGGGAATTTCCTCCATTGGACTGGCCTGTGGGGCATCTTCTTGATTACTGAGTCATGTGGGAGGATCCAGCCCACTGAGGGTGGTGCCACGTCTGGACAGGTGAGCTTATGTTCTATAAGAAAGCAGGTTGAGCAGGGACCTGGGGAGCAGGTCAGTAAGCAGCATTCCTCCATGGCCTGTGCTTCAGCTCCTGCCTCCAGGTTCTTGCCAGCTCCAGATTCCTACCTTGGGCTCCCTCAGTGATGAACTGTGACCCAGGAGATATAAGCTGAATAAACCCTTTCCTCCCCAAGTTGGTAGTGGTCAGAGTGTTTTGTCACAGTAATAGAGAAACTAGAACAGTACTTGAGAGTAAGACCCTGTTTATGAAGACCCTACATACTTGCATCATAGAACAAAGGAGTAGAAATCAAGCTTATAGTAAACTCAAAACTTCATCTCTACTGACTAGCTTTCACGGTGCAGGAAGGTGCTATCCTAGCTACCAGAAGACAAAAAGTAATCATCAGACTTACCCAGCTGTGAACTCTTGGAGGTACAATAATAAGTAATGCAGCAAGATATGCCCACTGGTGAAATAGTGGCATGCATAACATGGGAGTCACCAACCACTTCCTGGTTGTATTTAAGGCCTGCTAACAAGATGGAGACCATACTAGGCACTGTTGTCAGGCCTAGGAACCTGTGGCTGTAGAAGAGAGCATATCACTATTGTTATGCTAAATAAACATAGTGTTAAACTTAGTTCTAATGATTTACTGTTTGACCTATAGATTAACGTATCTCCCAACTCTCACCCAAGAAGCTTCTTTTTGGAATAGACACCAATTAACACAGGAACCAAGAACTGGTCATTGTGCAGAGAATAACAGACTACAGAGTTGCTTAACCCTAAATGGGCATCTCCATCACACCCTCTTCTCAGAAGGCTCAGAAATCATTGTGGAAGAGGAAGGTTAAACTATTGTAAGAGCCTGAGGTGGTGGATGACAAAAAGGAAACAATGTTTTCCAGACACCAGGGCAGTTACTCATACAAAATCACTGCAATTATGACAGTGTAGACAAGACCTACACAACTTCAAGCCAGATAAAATCCTAGCATGGAAGCAGGAGGTGGCCAAGAAGTGCCATCTCTAGCTGAGGAAGTATTGGTAACAGATAGGTGCTGGGAGAGGGAGTCGGTTTGCTTTAAGTGTGTGATGCTGGGTATGTTAACCAGGCTCCTGGGGATGGATCTGCATAGAACATTTGGGGACACAAATTAGACTCCATAGACCTTAACAAAATAATAATAAAAGACGTGAAACCTGGTGGTGGTATGGAGGTAGGGGAAATAGTCTGAATATAATCAAATTACTTTGTATTGTATAAAACATAGTGCCAGGTATGAGAAACCTCCCTTCAAGTTGTTGGTCAGAGTAGTATAAGAGACCCCCCAATAGCAGAGGCTATTGTCACCAGTCCTTGATTGCCACCCAGGACTTGGAGGCAACACCCTGTTGCTAAAGATAGGCCACACTTTGGACATAAGACTCAGAGCAATGGAGCTGGAACTGGCCTGGAAGCCTCCTCCCTGAAGACTAGCTCTCATGGTATCAGAGGACACCATACAAGCTGCCAAGGGAAGAAACCAGTCAGTGGTCCTACCCAGCTGTGAAGCCTAATAAACAGCAATGACTGGCCCAGCAAACTATTGGTATTGGTGCAGTAGTGGCACTTTGGGGGCAGCAGGAGGGGGGATTCAACAGCTGTCTAATTGGAATTAAGGTCCACTCAATGGGAGAGAACTCATGTGCAGTACTGTAAGCATACCCAAATACACATGGTTGGAGAGATCATAGCTCCTAGAGAAAAACCTACTTTTACCACGTCCTTAGACCAATGTAATTTCTCTTTATTCTAAATACGCGTCCTCATAATTACAGACAAGTGTACCTGTCACCTCTCATCAGAGAAACTTCTTTCTGTAACAGATGGAGACTATTACAGAGTTCCAGAACGGGTCAAATGCAGAGAATAAGTGTCTGTGAGACACTTGATGCTAAGTGACATTTTTCAATGCAACTTCTACACTTAGAATAATGCATCTCTGAACTCTCACCAGAGAAGTTTCCCTATGCAGATGGTGATTAACACAGAAACCCACGATTAGCCGATGTGCAGAGAACAAGAGACCGCAGAGTGCTTATCCCTGAACAGAACAGCTGTTTCTAACCTCTGCCTCCCAAGGCTCGGGGATCATTGCAGAAGAGGAGGCTGAAAGATTGTGAGAGCCAGAGGTGGTAGATGACCACAAGGAAGCAGAGTTTTCCAGGCAGGAGGTCAGTTACTCATATAAACTCACAGCAGTGGTGACAGCATGCACAAGTCCAATGCAAACCCAAAACAGACAAAATCTCAGCATAAACATGGGGAAGTGGGTAAGAAATCCCAACCCAACCTAAGGAACTTTGGGCAGTTGATGGCTTCTGGGAGGGGGAAAGACAGTGTCTGACAGGCTTGGTCCCTTGCTGGGCCCAGTGAATGAACCTGCACTGAAGGAGCGTTCATGAAATTTGGCTCTGGGGAGAGGAGAGCACCGTAAATGCCATCAAACTGTATTATATGAAAATCACAATAATTCAATAAAAATGCAGAAAAATATAGTTATTTTTTATTAAGTAAAACAAAGGAACATTTGTTTTCTAGTGATTGGGTTACAGCTATAAAAGCTGATTAGAGCCTAGTCGATTCAGTATATAATATACAGTGTAGGTGCATTTAAAACCTTGAATACATTATTTCATTTAATCCTGACAATAATTGTATGTGTCAAGGAGTATTAAATTATTCATGAGCATTAAGAATTTCATTCTTTCTTGCTTTTTGACTTGTCTAAATGTGTCAAGAAAAGGTTTGGATGAGAGCTATTAATTGCTAAGATTATGAAACTTGGCCTTACAATAGAATCCTAGCAGTTTTCCATTGATGTCAATAGAGAAGAATGGTGTTCTCACTGAGATCTATTCAGGAAAGCACTTTTGTTAAAGTCTGTCTAAGATCTGGAGCATATGTGCTTCATGGATTCTTTATAATGTAGACTACAGTTAAAATGAACATTTAATGATGGTGTGTTATTGAAAATGAAAAAGAAATGACTCAATTTGTAAGTCAAGACTCAGACTTGGAAATAAGCTTAGACATATACCCAGCATAGAACTGGGGACTTTAGTTTCTATCAGCAGCTAGTGACCTTAGAAAGATTATCTCACTGTTCACTGTTCTGTTCTAGAATAGCTTATTTCAAGAGTCTTTCTGGGCTTTGGAACCTTATAATTTATTCAAGTATCATTCATAGAATTTGATATATCTTGATTGTAGCAGTGGATTTTTAATTCCACATTGTAGAGCAATAGGTGGGCAGCCTTGTGCAGCATAATAACGGATAGATGGGTTGGGAGATTGATTGGAGAGCTTTCAAGTAGTCTGAGATATGATAGAGCACTATCTGTAGGGGAGCGGATGGATGGAGGGGGGCACTTACAGAGGTACAGGGGAAACAGAACTCCACACAGTGGAAAGCCACTAGATGTGATGGGAAAAAAGAAATGGGAACTGGGAATGTAGCTTGATTAAGGCTGCAGCAGACACAGAGGCCCTGTAAATTCTATTGTCATATGAGGATGTGAATTACAATGACCACATTTTGCCTTTAGGTTGTCCGTGACACAGATATTGGAAGTGCTTGAAAGACGAGAGGGCAGTAGGTGGGTCGGAGTGAAGATAAACAGAAATATTGACAGGTGATTCACTTATAGACAGATTAGAAGTCTCCAGTGAAGAAGGGGCTAGTGAAGCCCAGAAAAAAAAAAAAAAAGAAAGGCAGAAGCAAGTAAAAAGTACCGTTCAGAAGGAAACAGCCAGAGCATAAGGTCAGGAACTCAGCTGCTCCCTTAGGGGCAGGGAAGGAGGAATGGCAAGACGTGGATGTGTATCAGTTCAAAGGCAATGTTGGCAAGTGTGTGGGACCCTCACATAAAGCCCCTTTGTTGGCTGGAGAGTTCTGTTGCTCATTTAGTGTCTGAGGTAAAGCGTGGACTCTCTTTCACCATTGACACACAGGGGTTTTCAGCCCTACCTCCTCTCCAGCTGCGGTTTCTCAGCACACCTCCTATGCCTAAATGCAGTGTCAATAGCAGTTCAAGTTTAAGAAAAATGGAAGATTACTGATTTCTTCACATAGTCATCTATTATGGCTTGTCATAGAAGAGATGGAAGATGGGAGAGGGTGAGAGGGGGACGGATAGAGAAGAGTGTTGAAGTCAGCATCAAAATGCTTGGGACACTCCAGAGCATAATTTTAGTTTCTGAATAAATTAGTCTGTAAACTCCAGCTCCTGAAGTAAAAACTATTTCTTACAGGGGTGTGTGTGTGTGTGTGTGTGTGTGTGTGTGTGTGTGTGTGTTTTGTTCTAAAGAAGAATTCAGCCCCATTTGCCATATGTATTTTTCAAATCATGTATATGTATATCTGTATGTGGATCTGTGCAAGTCTTAGTGCAGGTGCCAACAGAGTCCACAAGAAGGTATCAGATCCCCTGGTGCTGGAGTTACAGTCAGTTGTAAGGTGCCCAAAGTGGGTGCTGAGAATTGAACTCAGTTCCTCTCCCAGAGAAGCTCTTAACTGCTGAGCTATTTCTCCAGCCCCTTGCCATACACTTTTAATCTTTTAAATGGTTTCAAAGGATTTTTTTTCATTGTAAAAATGATAGTTGTCCTAGTTTGTTTCTCCATTGCTGTGACAAAACACTCTGACCACTACGAACTTGGGGAGGAAAGGGTTTATTTGTCTTATATCTCCCAGGTCACAGTTCATCAGGGAGCCCAAGGTAGGGACTCAGGGCAGGAACTTGGAGGCAGGAGCTGAAGCACAGGTCATGGAGGAACGCTGCCTAAAGGCTTGCTCCCCTGGCCCCTGCTCAGCCTGCTTTCTTATGCATGGTCTACATGCATACATGTAGGTCTACATGCCCAGGGGTGGCAGCACCCACAGTGGGCTGGGCCCTCCCATATCATACAGCAATCAAGAAGATACCCTACAGACATGGCCACAGGCCAGTTCCATGGAGGCAATTCTCCAATTGAGGCTCCCTCAACCCAGGTGTGTCAAGTTGACACTAAAGTTATCCAGCACAATAGTTGAAACTCGGTTCTGGTCAGATATTGATACATTTTCTGACATTTTCCTTTCCTTACCACATTTGTATTAAAATAGTTCTGTAAATTTCTCAGTTTGAACAGGTCACTCTGTTTCAGTAAACTATAGTGTATGTAGGAGGGATTCATCATCTCTTGTGGTACAATGAGCTCTAAAATGGCTACCACCATCATTTTGGTCTGTTTTGTTTTGTTCTGCTTTGCTTTGCTTTTGTTTCTTGGAACAGGATCTTGCTACTGTACCCCAGGGGGCCTGGGAGTTATGATCCTCCTGCACCACCATTCTTGATTTCATAAATTCTTTTTATATAGAAAATTGTGAAACTGTTCTTGTTTTGACTTGTAGTAAAAGTAATCCCATAAGAATCAGTGTCATTTTGTTTCTTTATGTGAATAAGACTGATTTGATATTGGCTCTTGAAGCTTTTTGAGAGTTCTTTAGTTAATTGTATTTATTACCTCTAAACTGATTTTCACACTTATCTAGGGCAGTCTATGTTCTGTAATGACATTCATGAAAATAGTATTTCATGTAGCTAGAGCATAATATAGATAAGTATACAATATAACAAATAGATGTATATAACTTTTAAAGAGATCAAAAACCAACCTGTCTACAGTGGTAATTAAAATATTTAAATTACTTCTCATATCTACCATGTGATTAGTATTAGCAATAATATTTCATTTATCTATTTTCATGCACTCTCAGGATTATCAAAAATGAATACAAGAGTTTACAAATTAAGTTTTCCATTTCCCTGTCAACTAAAAGGATGAACTCTTACCAGGTTTGAACGCCCCACTTAAAAGAGTACCTTTAGTGAAAGAAGGCATGTTAATGTGGCTCACCAGCTGATGACTACTCCTTAAAGGTTCCACCACCCTGTTATCTCCCTGTTCCAGGGACCACACTTCTGGCACACACAGACTTGGCAAGCCATGGCAGCATCTGTGATTATTATGCATCCTCTCTGGTATATTTACTTTTATATTTGTGTTCATTTCTTCCTTATACTTATTTACGCCATTCGAACGTGACTGTTCTCCTAGTTGTTAGAAGACTCCTCTTTTCATTAAACATCTCAAGATCTTTCATTCTTTGTACCGTAATAGAGTAATAACATTATCTTTGAATAAAATTGATTACAAATAATGAAATATCATTGCCTTACTTTTTATACTTTGATACTTAATGCCACATGGAAACAAACACGAAAACACAGTTCACTGGTGTACCTTTAAGTTTGAAATAGGGGTGATTCACACAGGAACAAAGTTTGTTGTGTGCTTTGTGACATCAGCAAGTTATGAACCATTTCAGAGAATTTCCAGCTAGACTGCAAATAGAAAAGTTGTGGAGGTGAAGTAGGGACATAGATTTGCATGAGTAAGAAATTCTGGGGCCGGCTCAGGTGCCATTCTTTCCTCATTTGCATTAGGGCTTGACCAGCAAAACTTTTATGTTTATATTATGCAATATAGTGTTTTAATTTATGTATAAATTGTAAAATGGTTCATTCAAACCATTCACATAGGCATCACTGCACATAGTTAGCTATTGTCTAAGAGTATTTCAGTTCTACGTAATGATTTTCAAATTTCTTGCTCACTGGTACTAACTGCAGTCACCATGGTGTACAAGGGGACTTCTGAATTTTATCCCTACTCAGAAAATATGGGCCTTTGTAAATTTTTTCACTTATGAATCCATTTCTTGGCCAATAAGTTTTCATGCCACCCTGGGGTATAGGTTTATTTAATATGTATACAAATCAAGCACTTACAAAGTACGTAAAGAAATTTACTTTAAATCAATTATTTGGTATCCATATGGTTTTAATAGTTAATAAAGAGGAAATCACATTTGTATTATAATGAGACATATATTCTTATTTATCTTTAAATAAAGAATTAGAATTTTGCTGAATATTTACAATTTTCAGTATTTTGATTTTATAAACTTAGGGCTGAAAATTCTGCTTTTCAAAAATCCATAGGACGAAATGCCAAACATATGTTTAAATCACTTCACAAGTTGTAAGAAATTCTTCCCTAGTCCCAAGCAAAAGTCATTTAATGATTTTTTTTAATGAAACTCATCAGCAACTTAAATAATAGTTTTTAAATTTATATTTTCTGAACGAAGTTGACACATGCTAAAGAGAGATGGTAGGGAAAATTAAAAGTCTTTTCTGTAAGTAAAACAGTGTGTTCTTGTAAGGGGAGAAAACTGGTGTGTATACAGAATAGAATTTTGTTCATCTCTAAAGAAGAATGAAATCATGTCATTTACAAGAAAATGACTATCAGTGGATATTAAGCAAATTAAATCATTCTCGGGCAAATATCACATATTTTCTCTCATTTGTGAATCCTGGATCTTATATCAACACATTAAATGATACATATGCATCTGACATGAAGGGAGGAGAGGGTGGGACAGGAGAGGGAGGGCAGGAGGGTGCATGGGGGTGCGGTCAAATATATATGTACAAAAAGGACAGAAAACTTCGTATGTCTCATAAAATCCCTACAATTCACAACATAAAATAGTTTCAACTCTGAGCTGAGGTTCAGAGTGTTCTTTGGCATTGCATGCTTTGACAGCATGCCTAATGCAGATATTGTGTATTCAGGTCCAACGCTGCAGGAAGTCATGCAGTGCATCATGGGTGAGCCCTTCCCCAAACGCCTCAGAATCATACATTTGATTTTGAATTAATTTCTCCTCACTGTGCATTCAGAAAACATTGTTTCCAATTTTTTTTCACAATTCTTTCATTTAGTTCCTTGACCTCAAAAATGAGTTTAACTGAAGAGTCTATGGCCTTTGACCAACATTTTCCAAATCCCTTCATTATCTAGCCTTGGTAACTGCCTTTCTGCTCCCTGCTTCAGATTATAACATTTTTATACTCCATGTGTAGGTGAAGTCCTGTGGCATTTCTCTTTCTCTACCTGGCTGACTTCTCCCAACATACTGACCTCCAGATTCATCCACACTGTTGCAAATGAAGGGCTGTCTTCTTCCTTAAGGCTGAGCCCTATTGCATTTCTGGTCAATGAAATCTACAAATGACACCGAGGTTGATTCCAAATATGAATGCTGTGGTGTAAGCTGATGTCATATCCTTGGATGTAGACTCCTCAGGGTGATTGCTGGGTGCACAATGGTCTGTTTATTTTCTTGAGGAAGCCTCACACTGTTTTTTATAATGGCTGTACAACAGTGTGTTGAGTTTCTACTTTAAGTTTTCTGCATATTATAGTCAGTTTCCTCA
Organism: Nannospalax galili; assembly: GCF_000622305.1. Lineage (NCBI taxonomy): Eukaryota > Metazoa > Chordata > Mammalia > Rodentia > Spalacidae > Nannospalax > Nannospalax galili. The sequence goes on from NW_008348078.1 coordinate 765,605, forward strand.
GCACTGTTTATTGAAGAGAGTCTTTTTCCTGTGTTGTGTTTTTGGCATCTTTGTTTAAAAATCAGTTAACTACAAATCTGTAGATAAGATTGCTTTGGCTGTTTGAGGTCTTTGGTGGTTTCCTGTAAATGTATGGCTGGGTATTCTACTTCCGTTAAAAAAAAAAAAAAAAAAAAAAAAAAAAATTTGCTATAAAAAGGTAATGAATTTTGCTGAGGATTTCATGCAATATAGATTGCAAGTATGGACATTGTAATAATACTCATCTTTTTATCTTCTGACTTTTATTCCTAAGCACTTGCTTTTCTTGGCTTTGTAACATTCTGAATGAGGTTGCTTTCTTGGATTCTTTGTCAGAAAGATTGTTATAACTATATGGAAAAAGTACTGATTTTTGTATATTGATTTTATTTTCATTTTTTATTTGTTTGTTTGACCATTTTGAGACAAGGTCTCCCTGTAGCTCACTATGTAGACCAGGCTGGTCTTGAACTCACAGAGATCTGCCTGGCTCTGCCTCCCAAGTGCTGATATTAAAGGCATGCGCCACCATGCCCAGCTGTATATTGAGTTTTGTATACTGCAGTTTTACTACACATTTTTATTGATAAGACTGCATTCTTCACAGAATTCTAGATTATGTTTACTTTTAAAACAAGAATAAACATTTTTGTGTTCTTTTATACATCTATAATTAGAGAAATTTGTTTATAAATTTGCATATTTTAGAGACTTGTTTTATCTTTATTTATGTGCATGTCTCTCCACGAGTGTATGCCATGTGTGAAGGTACCCAGGAGGAGGATATCTGAGCCCTTGGAGATGGAATTATAGGTAGGTGAAAGCTGTCAGATATGGGTGCTGGGAACCAAACTTGGGTCTTCTGAAAGAGCACCAAGTACTCTTAACCACTGAAACATCTCTCCAGCCCCAGTTTATGTGTTTTTATTACTTCAAGTTGAATTTTTCTTAACTATGACAAAAAGCTAATTTTATATTTTCAGAGAGATAATATGCCACAAATGGTAAAATTATATTAATTCTAACCTTTATAATTTTACTATAATGACTATAAACACTGAAAATGTTTCTCAAGTTATTGTGTGAAATATTCAAAAGTGAATTACTTTAAAATCTGGTAATAATATTATTTTCATTTTAATATTTACAGCTGAAAGAAACACTGCATGTTTAGTTAATCTCTGTAGACACACACAAGTTGTGTGTTGCCCTTTAGTTCATTGTCCTACGTTGTACCAAACCCATGAAAACAAAACTAGATATCTACATGTAAAATAGTACAGTTAAACCCTTGCACTACATACAGAAATGAAATCAAAATGGAGCAGTGACCATTCTTGAAGAAAATATAGGAAAAATGTATGAGATTGGTGTTGGCAGTGGTTTCTCTTATGATGCAAAAGACACGGGCAGCGAAACAGAATGAGAAATCAGGGAAATTAAAACCCATATCCATCAAAGGGCACTATTGAGTAAAAAGACAACAGGTGGCAGAAAATACTTGTGATTCTTTCATCTGATAAATGATTGGTGTTAGCCTATACAAAGAACTCCCTCAAGTCACAGCAACAGAAAACTCTGAAATGCATCAAACTTGAATAGGCATTTCTTCAGAAAGAGTATAGAAATGCTCAATAAGCACATGAAACAAAACGGCACTCAGCATTGCTGCTGTCAGTCTAAATCAGTAGCTTAACATAAGTCAAACCAATAGGAAATAACACCTGCGCTGGACAGCTTTAGTTGTCAACTTGACACACCTGGGTTGAGGGAGCCTCAAGTGGTGGATTGCCTCCCTTGGGCTGCTCTGTGGCCACATCTGTGGAGCATCTTCTTGATTATTGAGTGATGTAGGAGGGCCCAGCCCACTGTGGGTGGTGCCACCCCTGGGTAGGTGGGCCTGTGTTGCATAAGAAAGCAGGCTGAGCAGGGGCCAGGGGAGCAAGCCAGCAAGCAGCATTCCTTCATAGCCTGTGCTCCAGCTCCTGCCTACAGGTTCCTGCCCTGAGTTCCTACCTTGGACTCCCTGATGATCTGTGACCCAGGAAATATAAGCCAAATAAACCTTTCCTCCCCAAGTTGGTATTGTTCAGAATGTTTTGTCACCGCGATGGAGAAACAAACCAAAACAACTTCCATCCCATTGGGATGGCCAATATAAAAGTTAAAAAACGAGACCAGGAAAATAGGTGTTAGGTAGGATTATAACACTTCATTAATTTTATATTGAAGTAATAACATGTATTGGGGAGAAATTGTGCCTTCATGAAGAGCTGGTGGGAAAAAAGCACAGCTGCTTTGAACAACTTGATTTTTTTTCAGTAGTAGAAGCATAGACTCCAGCAACTTAACTTGGTGGTGGGTACCAAAAAGAAGCCGCAGCAAAGATGTGCACAGGTTTCTATGCTCCAATGATTACAGTAGCATTTCTCGTGGCAGCAAAAGGATAGAAACAACCCAGATGTCCACCACCTGATAAATTATAAACAAACTGTGGCCTCCGTGAATAGAAGAATAGTACCCGAGCATAGGACTAGAACACACCACACACCACAGCATGGATGAACCTTAAAACAAGCCAGAACGAAAGGGACAGCTATTGCAAGGTGGCATTGTGAATGTCTTGCATGCCGCTGAATACTTAAGAACAGTTAAAATGATTCACATTTCTTGTTGTACATTTTGCCACAGTTTTCAAAGGATTTTGTGTCCATTTAAAAAGAGACATGTGACCATACTACATGAATTTACTGTATTTGTAATCTTATGCTAAGGTATCAAGTTATTATTAGTCACTTGTACAGCTGAAATATATAAACCTGATGTCAATATAACAAGGTCTAGTTACGTAGTTGGAGTATATTAAAGTGAATTCATGTCACTGACATTGCAAGAACTACAACTGATGTTCATTGAATGTCTGTTGCATACCTGATGCTGTTTATGTTCTATTTTAACTTTAATCTTCCATCAACTGTATTTTATATCTCCTTGTCACTTCGTAGATGTGAAAAATGAGGCTCAGAGAGGTAAATTTATTCTCCTACATCACATAGCTAATAGCTCAGAGGAGAACCACAATTCTAAAACAAGTTGGTTAGTTATGAGCTTACTATTTTAATCTAATTTTGTATGCCATTTTTTAAAATTAATGTGCATGTGTGCGTGCATGCATGTGGTAGGGTAGTGTAGTGTATATGCACGCATGTGTGCTGCCAAAGCTCGAGCGGAGGTAAGAGAACAAACATAGGACTCAGTTCTCTTTCTACTATGTGGGTTCCAGGGATCAAACTTAGGGTATGAGGCTTGGCAGTAAGTATCTTTACCCACTGGCCCAATTTTAACCCATTTCAAATTTTATCCAGCATTTGTTTTGAGACAAGGCTGTTTGTTTTGTTTTTTGAGACAGGATCTCCCTGTAGCCTCAGCTAGCTTGGAATGGGCTATGTAGACCAAGTTGGCCTCAATCTCACAGAGATCTGCCTGCCTCTGCCTCCAGAGTGCTGGAAATGAAGGTGTGCTCCACCATTCCTGGCCTATTTTTAAAGTTTTATGAGCATTATAAAGTTTGCAAATTAAGCTTGTCCATAGGTCTCTGAGTTCCACCTCCCCTTCTCCCCCCGCCCCCGGCAGGAAGATAATACATGTGAGTGCTAGAAAGCTCACCCGCATGCTTGCGAGCTGAAGGTGTAGCATTCTGCCTGGGCTTTGGTCTCCTTTCTTGATGGTTCGACCTTAAGTTCAGAACATCTGATTATTATCAACTAATAGACAGTATTACATGCCTGCTGTATGTATATATGCCAAGTCCTGGGAACAGTGTTGGAGAACAAAACTGTGTTGTAGTCCAGGGAGACCAGCTAGTTAATGAGTAAATGGTCAAATAAACAGTGAGATAATTTGGGTTCTAGGGACCCAGGGAGTGACTAGGTACTGATGGCTCACTTAAGCAGGAACGGCCAGCATTAGATATCAGGAATGGGGGCCTCAATGATGAGAAGATCTGGGAGCAGAAATTTCCAGATGCAGCCCAATGAGTGGCCTTGGTGAGGGGCCAAAGAAAGGCCAAGGTAGTGTAAACATTTCAAGGACAGTGGGCAGGGATATAAAACAGTGTGAGGTAGGTGTGGGCCAGAACTCAAAAGGAAAGTGAATTTAGAGTTATCCTGTATGCTGTAGAAAGTCCTGGGTTTAAAAATGTGGAGCAAAATAATCCAATCTCATTTTGCAAAGCTCTTATTGTTGCAGCATAGCAAGGGGATTACAGGAGCCCAGAATAGAATGGGGGGGGGGCACTATTGCAGAAGTCAAAACAAAATATACAGTAACTGTTAAGACATGAAGGGCAGGAGAAGAGGCTGAAACTTTAGTTTCTAACTTAAAGATACAAAGTGGACCCTTCAACAATGCCGGAATTCTTGTGTATACAGTACAAATATATTGAGGTTGTTGCATGCCCAGAGTTTGGGGATATGATAGGAATTTAGTAAAACAGGCTTTCCCACCCCTTCAGAACCAGTATTAACCCGAACTGACACTAATCTTGGGATTGCAGTGGTGGAAGCTACTTTTCTCTCAGAAAGAAAGGCAGACCCTTCCCCACACAGCATCTTCTTCCTCTCCAGGAAGGAAAAAGTAGAGAACCTTCTATGAGTAAGTGAGGAAAGGTAAAGTCTATTTTACAGTGTAGAAGAAAGTAGATTGAATTTTTGTTTGGTATTTCAGAATATCAAATAACACACCCAAATCTTAGAAAGGTCCTTCTGGGCCCTTCGAAGGAGCCTCTGAATTGCTCCCTCTTCTGCAGGAAGTCAAATTGTTGATGTTCAGAAAAAACGATTTTCTCTACCTTTTCTTGAGTTCAGAGAAGATGCCCCTCTCGGGCTTTCTCAACATGTTTCCACACTCCCGGGAAGTGAGACAGACCTCAAATTAAGGTGAATGTGCGATCCAGGTGGCACCTTTGACCCGCTTACTTGCATTCATTTTACAGTGTAACTTCCAAATCAAAGGCATTCTTGAGTTTGGCCACCAGAAAAGAAGGACGTTGTTCAGCATTTTGAATGAGGCTTTTTAAATCTGTGATAAACTTATGCGGTGTCTTTTATAAATAGAATAGCTTCACAGTAATAATAGCCTCCAACAAATAATAATCTAAGTGTAATGTATTTCAGGTCATATAACTGACAAGGGTTAGCAAGATAAAGAACACAGAATGAATCATGTCCAGAGAAATAATGTGGAATATTTTAAATTGAAAGAACCAGGAAAAACACATATTTTCCTTGAAAAGAAGGTGAGAATGCATATATGTTTGACTGTTGATGCCTACCTGTTTCATTTTGGTTACAAATTCTTTCAGTATACAGAATTCTTAATAGAGGGAAAGTACATATTTCATAATGTATACAAATGAGAATTTAAAGAAACCTGCTTATCTTCATGAGAAATCTATATTGTAGATTAACGAGAGAATTTTTAAATTCTGGATTAGCTTCCTTCAGTACTATTAAATGTTGTCGGTAATGTTTTCTGCTAGCCCTTTCTCTCAAGGATTACCATCATTAGAGTTTTCTTAAGGAAAACACACATCTTGATACTGGGGCTATAATACAGTGCTGAAGTTCCTCATTCTTAATGTGCTTTGTATGTCAAACAGTTGAGTACAGATAGACTCCAGGCTTGAATAATGTAGCCAGACACACAGCTTCCAAGTGACCAGGTGGAATAGAATTCCCCTGCCATCTCTTGATCCCAGAAGTACAACCAAGAGAATCTTTCCTTATTCAATACTAAAGATCTGTTGGCTTGCAGCAGCATCTCTCCAACAGCTCATCTGAGAGTTGGAATGTGCCCAAACCCTGAAACATCCTGGGCTTTCCCTCGTAGCACTCAGTGCCACATCCTCTTCCTGTGGGGCTGGAGGTGGGAGGATGGACAGGGCAGACTAGGAAGACCCAGGAGGGAGACAGAATGTAGGAACCAGCAGCGAACGAAAGAAATCTTCACCCTGCAGGTCCAGAGACAGTGCTCACACTGCTATCGTAGTCATGCAGTTGAGGCTATCAGTAATGACGCCCAAAAAATTAGCCATGTTCAAATGCAAGTGCAAATACGGTGCATTTTAAAACCCATGGATTACTGAGGTTTTTGTTTTAAATTTTCAATTTTTATTTTTTGTGTATGAGTGTTTGGCCTGCATGCATGAAAGTGCATCCATGTCATTCAGTGCCTATAGGGTCCTGAAGAGGGCATCAGATCCCCTGGAACTGGAGTCACAGATGGTTGTTGGCCACTATGTGGGTGCTGGAAGCTGAATCTGAGTCCTGTGCAGTAGCAGCCAGTGCTCTTAAATGCTGAGCCAACTCTCCAGCCCTGAAGGTTATTATTTTTTAATGTTGAATAATAACTAAACTACTACTGTATGCTGAGTGAATTTTCAGGAGCAAATTAAATTAAACCCAGAAGTATATTTTTAAAAATAATATGTTGAACCAAATTTATTGCTTTACATGGTGGCTAGTACATAATAAGTAACAAACATTTTCACTAAAAAATTACGAACAAATTAACTATTAAATTCAAGCACATTAAACTGGGAGCAATCTAAAGGCATATAGATCTTTGTAAATAACAATTGATTGTAACTCCACTGCTTCCTCTTTTATATGTTAGCCTGAAAGAAGATATGCTCAAGAGTCTTGGGAGATGGTTCAGTAGGTGAAGAGCCTGCTGCACCTGTGTGCAGACCTGAGTTCAGATCCCCGGCACCCGTGTGCAAAACTGGGCACAGCAGCATGTGTTTCTGATCCCAGCACTGGGGAGACCTCTAGAGACAGGGGATCCCTGGATCGCTGACCAGCTAGTCTAGCTGAGTCGGTGACCTCCATGTTCAAAAAGAGACCCTGTGTCAGAGGAGAGTGATTAAGGAAGATACCCTTCACCAACCTGTAGCCTCCACCCACACACGTGAATACAAACACAGTTACAGAGAGAGAGAGACAGAAAGACAGAGACAGTTCAGGTGAGAAAATTTGTTAATTTGACAGCTAATAAGCTGTTTCAGTCAGAAAGTGGAATAGTATAGGTAACATACAAATACCTAAGTGAAAAATAATTTTTAGTGATAATAATTTGAATGATTTAGGTGTAGGTAAATCTTCCCATTATAGATATGGAAAATGCTATTGTATTTGTTGCATTATATACAAGTGTATATAATATTTGAAGTAAGTCCTTAACAGTAATTTGCATGTGACATGCTGATGCTTAGCTGTTTCTTAAGGAGCTCTGGTAGAAGTTCTAATTTCTAAAAGGACAAAGAAAGCTTATTACATCTAATTTAAAAGAAATATTGCTCCATTTTTTAGAAGGAAGTCCATAATTAAGAAATACATCATTCAGATTAGCCTTCTCTTTTCCAGTTAGCTTGAATTACTATAGCTTTAATGTAATGTTTATTTTTTATTTTGGAATTTATTGAACCTTTTATAACCAGTAAAAGCCATAAAATTACTATAGCAAATATAGCTGCTTTTGACCCTTATGTGTTGGATAGCTTTGGTTGTCATCTTGAAAGAGGAGAACTCAACTGGAGGAACTTCCTCTATCAGCTTGGCCTGTGGGCATCTCTGTGAAGAATTTTCTTGATTGCTGAGTGATGTGAGAGGGCCCAGCCTATTGTGGTTGGTGCCATCCCTGGGCAGGTGGTCCTTGGTTGTATAAGAAAGCAGGCTGAGCATGGGCCAGGGGAGCAAGGCAGTAAACAACATTCCTCCATAGCCTGTGCTTCAGCTCCTGCCTCCAGGTTCCTGCCCTGAGTTCCTACCTTGGGCTCCCTCAGTGATGAACTGTGGAGATGTGAGCCAAATGAACCTTTTCCTCCTCTAGTGGTTTTGGCCAGAGTTGTTATCATGGCAATAGAAAGCAAATGAGAAGACCTTACTAAGTGGAATGTATGCTTGTGTGTACACGTGTGTACAGGCACTCCTGCAATAAACCATTCAGTGGTATTCCAGAGATCAACCAAAATGCCACTAAAAAGAAACCTATTATCTGCTAATATGTACAATAAATGAACAGCATATGCTGAAGCCTGGGAAACTTGTAAGGATGAATAAATGCTAAACCTAGATACAATTACTGAGTCGCTAATTTGTTCTTGACGAAAGCAAAATCTTGGAAATGAAACAAATGCTAGCTCTTGGTTGCTATTAAAAATATGAAACTGCTCCTTTAGACGTCCCTTCAGGAAGCATTGTTTCTTTAGAGAATTAATCTGCCCGTGTCTTGAATCTAGATCAACAAAAATGGGGAAGCATGATGCTAAAAATGAGCTTTCTATTAAAGCACAGCTATTGGCACACAGAAAGCCTGATTGTCAAAAGAAGGAAGCTGAGAGCGTTTGGGAGAGTTTCTAGAAGGCTCTTTAGTTAAAAGATATATCCTGAATGTTTGTGAGAAAGAAGGGAAAGAAGACTTGGGACCAGATAAAGAGACAGAGCCCCCCAACTTCCAGACCTTTTGCTTCTCTTTACCCCTCTCTCTCCGCAGCTGTTTCTGCCGGGCCAAGTCTCCCTCATATCCGTGGAGTCCTCCTGGATCACCTTCCTTGAGAAGGAGAATCCCACCTCCATGAAGTAATTCCTTGTTTCTCCTGTCTTCTCTTAGTCTTTGTGAATTTATTTTGCCCTCGGGAGTTTTTGTTTTTGTCTTCGCTTATGTCTTGTGGAGTGAGTGAACAGCGTTCTGGAGCACTCTGTAAGACATACCAAACGGAGGGAGTAATAAAAATGCATCTTAATCTATAATACGTGACCAGAAGGGACAGGCCTTGTTGGCACTGACAGTCCATCAGTGCATGGCTTCAGTTATTCCTTGACCTATCTGTGCAGAGCCACTTACGGCCAGGTCATGCTCACTTTGTTCTTTTCATCATGACAAAAGGATGAGTATTGGGTGAGAAACTTTTACTTACAGTTGCATATGTTCCTCATAATGTGATGATTCTCTAATCTAGGATTTGCCAGACCTTAAGAATTCTGATTTTAAAAAACAGATCTAAGCTCTAAAGCGTGTTCCTCAGAACAGCACTTCTATCTGTTTGTTTTCTCTACTACGCTGTGTGTTTCGCAAATGATCTGGAGTATCCAGGCCTTGATGTTGGACCTCTCCCATTACCAGGGAGGTTTTCCATTTTTTTTTTTCTATTACTCTTCTACAGCCCCAGTATGCTATAGTTGAACTTCTAGAAATAAAAAAATCACAGTCTGGGAAGGAAGGGAGGGAGGGACAGAGGGAGGGACGGAGGGAGGGAGGGAAAATACTATAATAACTAAATTGATATAATTCTCAAACCAAAAATATGTACTTATATCCTAGAATATAAATTCAAAATTCCATGTCTACCATAATTTTTAATACTGTTTACTGGCAAAACTGTACGACCAAGCTTCAACAGTAACGTGAAATTTCCCACTGTTCCTGTAATGTGAATTTGCTGTTCACTCCCTTTCCAAATTCTCCAACCTATTCAGTCTTTCAATGTTATCATGTTACTTCTTAAAGAAAACAATACTAATAAAGTATTTTTAAATTTAAAAGATTAAAAATAAAAGGCTCAGTCATATTAATAGAAAAACCCACATTTTCTTTGCTTTTGTATATATACACCTTTAATTGTGGTTAGCAATCATATTTTTCATTTTTTTTTTCCTCCCCTGGTCAGAGGAAGTTTTAAAGTTAACTCTTGATGTGGTCTTCTATAGGATTGTGAAAGTAGATGAAGGAAGAAGGGAATTGTAGAGTTGACATAGGTTATGCAAGTGATCAGAACTGAAGTAGAATGAACTGAAAGGCGAGCCATTTGCGACAGCACATACCTGTAATTTCTGCACTGGAGAAGCAGAGGCAAGAGAATTCATGGGCTCCAGGCCCACTAAGGGTACAAGGTATACTAGAGAACCAGACATCAGCTAGGCAAACGGGAATACACACCCTTTCACTTTCACTTACCTTCTCCACACACTTATATGTGGGGTGCTGCCTTTGTGTAGACTGTGGCTCCTCACTCCCACCATCTGCATTCCCTGGCTTGTTGCCTCTCTCCTGGAATAAATCTTGTTTTTGAATTGAACAATCCCAATGGCCTCTGAGTTTGATCATCAACACCGACATTCTTAGTATTACTCAGCATATTGATCCATCTGAGAATGTCTTTGGACCATCTATTAAAGTAACTCTGTGGCCTTTAAAGAATATTTGTTGTTGTTGTTGTTGTTGTTGCTAAGTCTTTTTGAGACATGGTCTTCCTGTAGCCCTCCTGGCCTGATGGCTAAGTAGACCAGTCTGGCCTCTTCTGCCTCCCCCATGAAGAGATTAAAAGGTGTGTGCCATCGTGCCTGGCTTTCTTTTTTTTTTTGGTCTTTTTGAGACAGGGTCTCTCTGTAGCCCCAGCGGTCCTGGATTCATTATGTAGACCAGGCTGGCCTCGAACTCACAGAGATCCACCTGCCTCTGCCTCCCAAGTGCGTGTCTCTGTGTGTGGGTATGTGAACATGAGTGCAGGTATGCTCAGAGGCCAGATACCCCAGGAGCTATAGTTACAGGCAGCCATGGAAGCCACCCAACATAGGTGCTAGGAGCAAAACTCAGGTCTGTGCAAGAGCAGTCCATACTCTTAGCTGTTACGCCATCCCTCCAGTCCTGTCTCATCCAACTTGACATCCATGATGGACATCATATCCAGACACTGTCAGATCATCCTACTACTTCTGAGATGTCATAGAATACTAGGCATTTAGTTACTGTCACATACTGAGATGACCATGTATTAGTCAGGGTTCTCCAAAGAAACAGAACCAGTAGAATGAATATGTATAAAGATTTATCAGCTTAGCTCACAGGATAGAGTCTGAGTAGTCCAACAATGGCTGCACCACACTGGAGAGGCTGAGAATCTGTAGTCGCTCAGTCCACAAGGCTGGATGTCTCAGTAGTCCCAATCCGGTGCTGGAGGTCTGACAAATTCCAAAATATCAGCTAGTCTTCGGTCTACAGCAGCAAGATGAACCCACCAGCGAGAGAGAAGGCAAGCCGCAAAAAGCCCCGTGTTCTCCTCTGCCTTGGTCTTTTATACCGGCTGCCATCAGAAGGTAACACCCACATTTAGGGTGTGTCTTCCGGCTTTAGATGATCCAATCAAGAAGTTCTCTTTCATTTCAGTTAATCTCAGATCAAATCAAGTTGACACCCAGGATTAGCCATCACAGACCATAACTGGATAAGGTATTGCCAATGAAACCAAAGTATGTTTGGCAAATCTTCCCATGCAGCTTGTGCGTGGGGTTCACACCTGTTGCTGCAGTTGGCACAGTGCAGGATGACACACCTGATTCTGCCCCAGCAGATGACACTCTGTGATGCAGATGGCAACTCTGACCATCCACTGAGAACTTTGAAGCTTTCTAAACACATGAAGTAGGCAATATTTCAAAGAGTCATTGGGCATACACACTCTCTATAGTCAACTATATTAAAAGATAATGGGAGCCGGGCATGGTGGCGCACACCTTTAATCCCAGCACTTGGGAGGCAGAGGCAGGCAGATCTCTGTGAGTTCGAGGCCAGCCCGGTCTACATAGTGAGTTCCAGGACAGCTGGGCTACAAGGAGACCCTGTTTAAAAAAGACAAAAAAAAAAAAAAAAAAAAAAAAAAAGATACATGGGTTCCATTCTTTATGAAATAAAATATCAGTAGCTAATTTCCTTCCCAGCATTGTAAACATGTTTTTCTCATCTCAATCTCTAATCTAAACATGCATCTTGTAATGAATTCAACAATGCTTTCTTCATTTATGATCAGACATGATGTATTCATGGACTCTGAAAGAAAACATACACTATTTGTAATACTTATCAAAGTCTGGCTTATTTTGCTTAGGATGATCTCCAGCCCCATCTACTTTCTTGAAAATGACATAATTCTTGGGTTTTTTTTTTTTTATATCTGAAAAATGCTCTGTGTGTGTGTGTGTGTGTGTGTGTGTTTGTGTGTGTGTTTCTCCATCTGTTGATGGGCATCTAGTCTGGTTCCATATCTTAGTTATTATGAATGTTGTAGCAATAAACATAAATGTGTTTCTGTGAATTTTTTTATTCCTTTGTGTATACCAAGAGTGGTATAGCTGGATTGTATGGTAGCTCTACTTCATTTACCTGAGAAGCTTCCACGGTGATTTCCATAGTGGTTGAACTAATTTGCATTCCAGCATTAGTTCCTTTTTTCTCCTGCATCCTTGGCCGCATATGATGTTTTAGGGTAGCCATTGCGACTGGGATGGAATGCAGTCTCCATGTAGGTGTGAGTGTGAGTGAGTGAGTGAGTAAGTGTGTGTGTGTGTGTGTGTGTGTGTGTGTGCGCGCACGCGCGTGCGCACACAGGCATGCATGCATGTGGAGGCCAGAAGACAAGTTAGGGTATCTTTTCTCAGGTTCTGTCTCTGGCCTGGAGCTCACTTCGTAGGACAGTCTCTCAAGTAGGTCTCTCACTGGCCTGTATCTGCCTCTCAAACTCTGAAATTGCAAGCATTCCCCATCATTCTGGCTTTTTAAATAGGGGTTCTAGGAATAGAAATCAGATCCCCATGCTTGCAAGGCAAGCAGTTTACCAAGGAGCCCTCAGTGGAGTCTGATGTGCACTTCCTTGATGGTTAAAGATGTTAAGCATTTCTTCCATGTGTGTATTTGCCATTTGCACTTTCGAGAACTGTCTGTTCAGTGCACTTGTCCATTTATTGGCTGGATTGTTTGTGTTTTGGATATTTAGTTTTATGTAGTCTGGATGCTGGTCCCTTGTCAGTTAATAGATGGCAGATGTTTTCTCCCAGTCTCTAAGCTGTCTTTTCAGTCTGGTTATTCTTTCCCTGGTTGTGCAGAAGCTTTTTAAAAATTTGATATAGCCCTGTTTGTCAGTTATTGTTATTATTTCCTTAGCTGTGATGTCTTAACTCAAAAACTTGTTAAAGTGTTTATATATTGAAGTGTTTCCAGTAGTAGTTTCAAAGTTTCAGGTCTAATGTGAAGGGCTTTGGTGCATTCTGAGATGATTTTTCCACACGTTGAGAGGTGGGGATCTACTGTTGGTCTTTATGTGTGGACATCCAGTTCTCTCAGCATCGGTTAGTAGGGAAGCTTTCTTTCCTCAATGTTGGTCCTTCTGTTGGCACTTAGATTATTGCTATGTGGACTTATTTCTGAGCTCTTTATTTTGTTCCACCGATCGACGTGTACTTATTTGTCCCATTACCATAATGTTCTGTTACTCTGGGCCTGTAGTATAATTTGAAGTCAGGTATTGAGACACCACCAGCATAGCTCTTCTGTTCAGAACTGTTCGGGCTATTTGAGTTTTTTGTGCTTTTATTTGAATTTTAGGATTGTTTTCTCCTTGCTCTCAGCAAGTTTATTGGAATTCTGAGGGATTGGATTTAATCTGTAGATCATTTTGGGTGATACAATTGTTTTTACAATATTCTACCAACATGGGTATAGTTTTCAGTGTTGAAGTCTTTTACCTCTTGAGTTAGGCTTATTCCTAGGTGAGTCTGGATTTTGTTTGGTTAGTTTTGCTGCTGCTGTAGCTCGTGATGCTTGCTTGGTTGGCTCTTCTAAGGGAGTGAATGGGATTGTTTTCCTGATTTCACTTCTCAGTATGTTCATTATTGGTATATAAGAAGATACTGATTTCTGTATGTTGATTTTTGTTTTCTAACACCTTTCTGTAAATGTTTATTAAGCTACATCTGAAAGCCAGTCAGATATTAGGTCCAGCTCTGAGCACACAGTACCAGTACCTCGTTCTTACTGGATTGATTAGCACCCTTCATGCCTCGGTCCCTCAGCTCAGTAGCTCTTCAGACATCTCCAGGGGACTACAGAGCTGACTGGGATTGGGTGGGATTGTCACACTTGTTGCCACACTGATATAGTACTACTACTGACACCTAATGTGGACACTGGACAGACAGTTTGCCATGAGAGGGAGGGACAGATCCTTGAAAGAAACCCTGATCAGCTTCACTCGGCTACTCTCACCAGCAGTACCGCGTCCTGACACTAATCGGAAGATTAAAGGTCATTGAGTGGGGTGGGGGTTCCTTAACATAAATATTCTCCCCGGTCCTTCCCAAAGAATACTTTGTACTACCAGAGACACCCAATTGAACCTTCTTTCCTCTCCAGATTCCGCCCATGGAAAAAACAATGAAGGCAGCACAGACAGGAAAAAAACAAGCCTCTTTTCTTTCTGTAGCTCTGTGTTTTTTAGAAAGTCCTTAATGTTCATTACTTGGTTTCCTCAGCTTCTGCGAAATCAGTACTAGTATCTTCCTCACCAGGTTGTTGTGCTGCCACTTGCAGAGACTTGGGGTAGCACTGATCTCCTGCGAAATCAGTACTAGTATCTTCCTCACCAGGTTGTTGTGCTGCCACTTGCAGAGACTTGGGGTAGCACTGATCTCCTCACATTGTATCCCTGAGGTTGCTGGGTGGCTTGAACTTCGAACATTTACCTCTCACATCTCTGCACACAGGTAGTCAGAGGTCAGGGGCCAACATCTCTGCTTCTGATCCAAGCTGCCTTCTGGGTTGCACACTGCCAACAGTCTCATCATATCTTCATGGGCTGGAAAGGGGAGAGAGATCTCTGTGATCCCTTTTTAAAGAGTTCTGCCCTCATGACTTTCCATGGGCCCTACCTCTTAACACTATCAGTTTGGAGACTTGGATTTCAACATACAAAGCTGGAAAGATGTTGTCAATTGCACACTTGGAGGCACCAGTAAAAAGCTGCTCTTCTGCTCAACACTGTAGAAGGCAGTGTGTGCTGCTGGCCTGTGGGTACTTGAATGTGTTGCTTCATGGCTGCCATCCTCAGCTTTGCACTTAGATTTGAAAGGAACTTTCTCTTTTTTTCTTGGGGAGAATCCTCCCTTGGCAAGATTGCCTCCTCCCTGTTACTTGTGTCATCACCAGATGAAAGAACACAAGAAAAAATACAGTAAACAAAACCTGCTTTGTGGTAATTACTTGTCCATCTGATTAGAAGACCCGACTTCCTTTACTTGAAGCCTTGAATTTCAGGCTTGATGACTTGCGATCCTGGTCTCCATCCTTCAGCTTTGCACTTAGATTTGAAAGGAACTTACTCTTTTTTTCTTGGGGAGAATCCTCCCTTGGCAAGATTGCCTCCTCCCTGTGCACTAGCTGGACCTTGACATTGCCTCTTCTTTTCCAACTCCAGCCTGAAGATCTTGATTTTCCATCCACTCCCTGAGGAACCCGTTCTGACCGCTAAGTTGTTGCTGTTTCTGGGTCACTGTGGTATTTATCTTCTGAAGTATCACCTAGAACTCTACCAGTCTTATGGTCAGAGCTATATTATTCATGAACTCTTTTGTAGTTGTTGACCAGGGGAGTCCCATACACCCTTGACCATTACTAGTTATTGCCGTTGCTCTTGGTTACTCTCTAGAACTTGATGGTAAGACCTTATGCAAAAGATCCTACATATTTGAATCCTAGAACACAGAAGAATCAAGCTGGTACTGACCTGGAAGCTTCATCTCTCCTGACTAGCTGTCATAGTGCTGGAAGGTGCTATGCATACTTCTGTAGAACAATAACTATCAACCTCACCCAGCTCTGAACCCTGGCAGCTATAATAAAAAGTGGCCTGGCAAGATGTGTCAACTGGTGCAATAGTGGCACAAATACTGTGGGAATAACCAAGCACTTTCTGATTGGATTTAAGTTCTGCTGCACTAGAAGTAGCTCATAGTAGACACTGTTTTCAGGACCAAGAACCTGTGGCTAGCCATATCACAGCCACAGTGGAGCTCCTACACTAACATTCTGCTAAGTAGACATTGTATCAGTCTGACTCCTAATGACATCACTATACCCATCAATTAGTGCATTTTCAACCCTCAGCAGAGAAATTTTATCTTGCAACAAATGGGGATTAGCACAGATACTCAACTGGTCAATGTGCAGAGAATAAGAAACTGCAGGGTGCTAGGCCTTAAATGGGACTTCTGTATCACACACCATGTAAGAAGGGGTGGAAAGACTGTAAGAGCCAGAGGTGGTGAATGAATACAAGGAAACTGTGTTCTCCAAACATAACAGGGAAGTTGCACAAATGAACTCACAGCAGTTGGGACAGCAGGTACAAGACCTGCACATGCCCAAGCAAGACAGATTCTCAGCTTGGAGGGAGGAGGGAGGTATGAAGCTGAGGAGCTGTTGGCAGTTGATAGCTGCTGGGAGAGGGAGAGTCAGCTTTCTTTAAGGGTCTGACACTGGGTGGGATGATCACACTCCAAAGGATGAACCCATACCAAAGAGTATCTGGGGAGAGCAAATTGGACTCAGAAGACCTTTTAAAAAATAGAGGATTAAGATGGGGGCGGATCTAAGGGGAGAGGGGCAGGGAATTTGAATATGATCAAGACACACTGTATGAAATTCTCAAATAATAAAGTATTTTTAAGTTTCATTCAAAATGAAGTTACTTTTGATCATTTCTAATTAATAATATATAGACTGGGAACAAAAGAACAATTAATTCTGAAGAGTGACTCAGCATGAATCAAAATCCCTGTAAATGATACAGACAACTATTTTTCTTTTTTATGCATAGAGTCTCCTGCTTTCGGTAGTAAATTTTTCCTTTTCCCTGTAAGCCATACTTTGGAGATTTATACATAGTCATTAATGCTTCAAATATATAATTTATTGCTTCAGATCATAGCAGAACTCTGGTACCATTTTATTCACAAATATATAATTAGTTGATTAATATAGTTGTTTTTATCAGACTGCTTAAATTTGAGGCATTATGATATTTCACATAGATCACTAAATTTTTTCAAAACTGAAATAGCTGTTGCTTAATTTTGTGCTTCATTAAACAATAATATACTTCTTATTGTTGGCAATGAGTTAATGATAGGAAATTTAATAGTTTCTCTTGAAGGCATCGAATTCTACTTTAACTCCTTTTTTTTTCTTTTTAGACAGTTATCATCCAAGTTGCATAATTAATAAAATGACTTTATTTACACAAAAATATTTTAGGTAGAGGCAAGAATGAATGATGTCAGAGACAGTTAACTGTATAATCTAAAAGTCAACATTAAAACCTCATCATCTGGTGGGAGATCTCACAGTGGTAGACTATAGGGATAGCATGAGGGAAGTGCTGAGCCGAGCCCCAGCACTCCTCAGAAACTCCCTTCAGCTTTGCTTAGAACTGTTATCGTTCACTCGGTAGTTCAGGATATGAGCCCCTCTGACTAATACTTTCCATTAAACACAGGCCATTAAGAAATAGAATTCATTGCAATAGACAGCTACCCTTCCGGGTGGTGATCCCCATTCCTCTTATAAGCCCATGTGAAGTAGTGAGGGAAAGTAAATGACATGGACAGTTTTCTAACATCGCTAATTCATTTGATTTTTGCTCAGATGGTTATGAATTAAGGAACTATTTTGTGTCACTGCTGGTTAACTGCTAAAGTACTAAAGATCAGTTAGTAAAATCCCAGCAATCCAGGAACAGACCTCACAGAGGTAGCAGTATGATTAAAAAGCAACTATAAGAATTAACGATTTTGCTTTAATAGACATAGACTTTTTAATTTTTTATGGTTAGTTTTTTTCCCTTTATATTTTTCTTTTTTCTTTTTCTAACTAGATTGGGCCCAGGACACCAGACGTACCGAACATGTACCCTACCACTGAGCTATGCCATCAGCCCGTAGATTTCCTAATAATATCTATTGAACATTTTAACAATCAAGAGTTGTAAGGAAGGCAGGTTTTCTAGATAGATATAGATAGAAAAAAATATAAATAGAAACATATAATCATATCATTGGTAATTATAATCTGGGAAAAATTCCCTGAAAAGTCTTAATTTATGTCTCAAAAAGACAAAAATTTTTTAAAAAAGGAAAGAAAGAAATCCACTTCACTAAGAGTAAAGAAATCCATATTGAGAGGAGATAGCCATTTTACAACTAGATGGATCTTTTCACTTACTGATAACAAATATTAGGAATAATTTGGCCTGTGGACATACAATGTTAGGGGTAAACCATTTTCGGATGCAGTTTGCTTAGTTTCCCCCAAAAATTTAAATTGGTGCTCTTTGCCCTGAAAATCTTTCTGAAAAGAGTTTTTTTCTTTTAGAAATAACTTATAAGATACAATTGTGTGTGTGCACATATAACTGTTTGTGCTAAAGAAACTATTTCCATTGTTTAAAAAAAATGTCTGACTAAATATAATACAAAAACACAGTTTATTTATCCATATAACATCCTACTTTTAGGATTGGTTTGTATTTCTAAAGGAAAAATACATGTTAGTGATACACAAAAAATAAAAGAATACAAAGATACAGCTTGGAAACTTATTTAGTTCACTTACTTAATGTGTATGTTTTCATTCAGAAAATGTTTCTAAGCTGTGCCATATATTTTGTCAGACTGCAAGTGATATCTCTAAAACTAAAATGAAGACTTTCTTTTTTATTTATTATTTTTATTTTTTATGTGATTTTTTTTTTCACTGCATGCACATGCACCTATGTTGTACAGTGCCCGTGGAAGTCAGAAGATATTGGATTCCCTTGGAGCTAGAGTTACAAATGGTTGTTACCTGCTCTGTGGGGGCTGGTAATCAAACTCAGGTCCTCTGGAAGAGCAGTCATTTCTTTTAACCACTGAGCCATCTCTCCAGCCCCTAAAATGAAGACTTTCATAGAAATAATTTTCCGTAGAAGGTTAGGCTGTGTATATTTATGACATGCCAAAAATCTGTGAGCTCTAGATCTACTAATCATACAAAAGCTGTTATAAAACTAAGTAGCATCTTGTAAATATTGTAAGGAAACTAATTATATTCGAGCATTGCCTACATTCTTACTGCTGCCTGATTCTTTTTAAAGCGTGTCTCGTTTGTCTTCACAGAGTTACTGGAGGTGAGCTGTTTGAAGACATAGTGGCAAGAGAGTACTATAGTGAGGCCGATGCCAGGTATGTGGCTGGCCCTGGGCCAGATAAAGACACACCACCCAGTCACTGGCATCATGCTGTATATACATTAAGCACATCATAACATAGTTTTTATGAGATTCTCATATTACCATCTTGAGCTTCTCTTTATGATAAGTCCTCCAGGAAAGTTTCTCTCTTTTAAAGGTCTCCACAATGAGTTTTTGAAAAACGGTTATAGATACTGCTCTCAACCTTATTTTTGCATTTGAGGCTAGCCACATTCAAGGGCTTCCTAACCACAAGTGGCTGGTAAACACCAGTTGTCTAGAGCATTTCTGTCATCACACAAAGGTCCATCAAGCAGATACATCCAATCAGAAAGCAGAAACAAGCCACGGATGGCCTCAGTGGGCGCTTTAAAGTGCTACTGTTAGCACTTAACACTCAAACTTTGGTTAAAGTCTTTGTAACTCTGATGTGAAGCATTTATTCAGATATTTCTGAAGGAAGTAATGTCTGAATTTTGTTAATTAACAAAATGTTCATGGAAGTTTTTTTAAAGCATTTTAAAGCTTACAATGCAGGGCCATGTAGTGGCCCACACCTTTACTCCTAGCACTTGGGAGGCACAGGCAGGTAGATCTCTGTGAGACCAAGGCCAGCCTGGTCTACATAGCCTGTGCTAGGCCAGCTGGGACTACAGGGGGACCCTGTTCCAAAACAAAACAACTTCCAAGACTACTCCAAGGCAACATTTTTTGAGTGAAGTAACATCTACTTACTTAGATCTTATTTAAACTTGACAGTATTTATTTTACTTAAATATTCTATAGTTTTAACTTATTTTGAAAATGAGTTCAAGAGCAGTTAACTTACCACAGTGTAAATGATGTTGTGAAAGTTTAGTTGCTGGGTTCAAAAAGTTTGGCTTTAAGCCAGATCTGGTGGCACATGCCTTTAATCTCAGCACTCAGGAGGCAGAGGTGGGTCTCTGGGAAATCGAGGCCAGCCTGGTCTACGTGTCAGGTTCCAGGCCAGCTGGGGCCACAAGGAGACCCTGTCTCAAAAGATTTAAAAAAAAAAAAAAAAAAAGCACTCAGCCTTAAGTTGATAGTTTTTCTTGGCTTAATACTAATGTTTATAGTGTTCTGTACATCTGTCTACACATGACTGCACTTTAATTTGTCATGGATTTTTTGCTGTCAAAATCAAGTAAAAAATTCTCTTTGACCTGTGCCATGATGAGTGATTCCTTGGGCACTCACTTTACTCAAATCCTCAAATTGGGCCCCAGGAAAAGGTCCTGAGAGTGGCTCTGGATTAGCCATTTGCCCACTGGCCGAGACAGAGTAATAATTTTAATCAAGGTACTGAATAAGATAAGGAATTTTATGTTTGTCTTTCTAACTGATGCCTTTCTAGCAGACCTTGCTGTTGTGTTTAAAAGTTAAAGACAATTTTTTTGGTTGAAGAGCAGTATGGGACACAGGGCAGACCTACAAGATGGGTTGCTCACGTTGTACCCTTTCATTAGTTTGGGAATTGATCATAGCATATTGTTTAGGATAGGTTCCACACAAAAATCAAGAACTATTCTCTTCCCAACTACAACCATAAAGAGACCATCTCCTAAAAACTTTTTTTAAACTGTTTTTGTTTTTGTTTTGTTTTGTTTGTTTTTTTGGCTAGCCCTCAAGAATTTAGGAATTAATTCCATCCTCACTAGTAAAAAGTAAAGTTCCTTTAATAGGAATTATGCTTGCTTTTCTATTTTCTTAGCTCATTGGCCAAATTACTTTCATGATTAGAGAAAACAGAAATATTCCTAAAAGTAAATGAAGTTAGCATTATGGTAACAGAGTCATGCAATTAAAAAAACATAATTCTCAGTACTCAAAAAAAGCTCTGTAGCCAACAACCTCCAGTTTGAGCCTTTTTAGGAATCAGTCATGATCAATTTGATATTATTTTGATTTTGTATTATAACAAATTAGATGATTGTTTTTCTTTAATTGAATAATCTCCTTTAGAGTATTATTATGTTACACACTACATGATTGAAAAATGTCCTTATCAAATTGTCCTCTTCATCCTTGGTCCAATGAATGTACTTTTTTACATACTTGCATTTGAACTGCATGGTGAACGTGTATGAAGTTGTCAGTGTGATGTGTTCTGCATTAGTATATGTCAGATGGCAGTGCATTCCAGCCTGCAGCCTGACTGCCAGTCAAAAGATTTCTCATTTAATTAGTAGTTGATTTGACATCAGTAAGCTTTTAATAAGAATAGCATTAATGATGTAGTTTAGTGTGATATGTAAAACTTCTTGACAAAAGTTTTGGCAATAGGTTTAAGAATTGCCAGTCTCCAAAGGATTCTTTGTTTATGCATGTATTCATTTATTTATTTACTTTTTTTTTTTTTTTTTTTTTTTTTTTTACAGGGTCTCCCTGTAGCCCCAGCTGTCCTGGAATTTTTGCAAGCTCCCTAGCCTTCCCCAGAGTAGTTTTATAGTGAAAAAGGGTTTATTTTATCACGGGCCCACTTAAAATTCTCCCTCTCCTACTGGAGCTTGTTTAGTTTTCTTATTCATATATTGTATGGGAGGCACCACTTCTAAGTCAAAATGGTGGTCTTGTCCCTCCTTTTCGTTAACCCCGTTTCACCCACCACTTCATCTGTGTTTACCCTCTTGTTTCAACACCTATGTTTAATTGTGACATCAGATTTTAAACAGTTTAGATGTGGATAACAAATATATGGAAATATTACATCTGTAGATAAATTTCCCAGGACATTTTGGGAATTATCAAATTTTCTTCCTTAATATGAAAAAATCTCAATTTCTGTATGATGACTTAACTAGATGACTGACAAGAAACACAGCTCAAATTGTTTGGTCTGTATATGTCACAAATCTGTGTTGACTGTCATTTTAGTGAGAATCAGAATTAGCTTTATTCAACATTGTTTAACTCCAGTGTAAAGCTAAGAAAAGTGTGAATAAATATAATTTTCGTTTGTTTGTTTTGTTTGAACCTTCACTTTATTTTGTATTCAATGTGATTATGTGCCTTTAAAATGTTCTCCCTTCCATTCTGCCCTTGTATCTTTGCAGTCATTGTATACAGCAGATTCTAGAAAGTGTAAATCATTGTCACCTAAATGGCATAGTTCACAGGGACCTGAAGGTCAGTATCTGGAGTCCATTCATCTGAATCAAAGGAGTTTCTGGTTTTCTGTTTGTTTTGTTTTTCTGGGAAAGGGCAGAGGTGGGGTAATAAACGGTTCCCTTGCCTTTTCCTACCTTTTCCTGACTAAATAATGAAATGACAATGCATGATGCCTCTCTCAGCTTGCTCATCTACAGGCTAAATATACATCATAGCAGGAGGAGAAGGGCAGTAGCCACACAGCCTGTTACATTTCCAGCAGTACTCTCCGAGGCGGTGTGAAGGCAGACTTTCCTGAGTCGGCCAGCGTTTGCCTGGATAAACCTGGCCTGTGATGTATGTCCGCCTGTAGATTTAAACACCACTTCTGTTCTGAGACCATGGGTTGCTGTAGCAGAACAACTGGTTACTCATTGCTCCGTTTGAGTGACAAACCCTTAGGCCGGAGATAATTGCCAGCTAGATTAAAGAACAAGGAGGTAATGATTTACCAAAAATTCATTATGTATTCTTATTTAAACTTAATGGTGCCTTGTCTGCTAACAGGGCAGCTTTTAGAATAACAGTGGAAAACTGGGAAAGAGTAAGGAAGCAGTGTGTGTGTGGAGTGGCAGCAGAGAACAGTCAGTACAGAGATTGTATTCGTGTTCCACTTCATATCACGGAAGAATTTATAGCTGGGAAATGAGCTCCCGAACAAAATGAAATACTGCCCACATTAATTGTTCAGAACAAATGGAGCAGCGTGACGGCTCACAGCTGGCAAAATCCTGATCTGAGGTAGTAGTCACTCTCCTTGAGCAATACGCTTGGATTACAGGAGTCAAAATACCGTCCTAGTTGTCTGCTAGCTCTGCACTTTAACCCAGTCTCTCTGAGGGTGTACAGACAGTGAGTGTAAGCTTGGAACTAACACACGCCCCTGGTGTTTGCATGCAGTCATTGCATTCAGCAGATCCTGGAGGCTGTGCTCCACTGCCATCAGATGGGCGTAGTCCATCGGGACCTGAAGGTGAGTAATGCTGCTGGAGAAGATGAAGCATCACGCAGTTCCTAACGACTGTTCAGCTGCAATTATGCTTATGAAGGCAGAATTCAACCAATAACGTTACATGGGTTTGTTTCAACAACCCAGACACCCTCACCACAGCCTCACTTTCATCTACATTTGAAACAGATACTTCCCTAGCTTCCCAGAGAGAAATAATTTCCTAACATTAACAATAAATAAGTTGCCCTGTTTCCTTACTCCTGGGAGAGGATGTAGCACTTAAGATGACTTTACGGTTTATGTTTCTTCTCCCCTCTATGCTAGTTCTGCAGACACTGACCAGACAGTTTACATTTATACTATATTTCTAATACTATATACACTTTAATAATTTTTCAATTTAAAAAATTACATGTATGAGTGTTTTGCCTAATCCTATGTAAGTGTACCAGGTGCGTGCAATGGCTGCAGAGGCCTGAAGGCTTCAAATCTCCTGGACCTGTGATTCCACACAGTTGTTAGCTGCCGTGTGGGTGCTGGGAACCAATCCTGCATGCTCATAATCACTGAGCCATTCCTCCAGCCCCATAACATAGACTTTGAACTCCGGTGGGTAGGTGTCATTGTGAACTTCAAGCTTCTTCCCTTATCATTGCCTCGTGGATGCTGAAGACTTTTGGTTCATCTTTTATTGACATCCTCAAGGGTCAAGAAATTAGGATCCCCTAAAAATACAGATGGGGAAAATATGCTATCAAACAAGGTATATTAAATATGATGTTTCTATTTTCATGTGGTACCTACTAATAATTGTAAAACTTTAGCCATTTTCTGATTCCATTGAGAACAAGAAATTTTTACATCATTTAGGAGCTAGTTTAGAATGAGAATACACTTCTACTTATTTTCTGTTCCCTTCTATTTCAGTTCTTTGTTGGCAACCTCAGCATTTTCCAGGCCTTGATACAAAGGTAGCAACTTTAGAATGTCTAACACTGTGTGTCTTTAGTAGAAGGACCTAGCTTGCTTTGTCACACTCAGACTTCTGTAACCATAATGAAATGTGAATCTGCAGTTTCATTTAATGTTCTAGCAGTACATGAAGGAGTGATTTATACCCAAACACTGACTTAGTCTTCCAGAATCTTCTTTTAATTTCAGTTGATTCTGGGAGTTTTACCTGTGAAAAGCAAAGTTTTAGTTAAGGGCATTTTCTTTGAAAAAGTCGGGATAGGACTTTCACGTTTCCTACAACTTACCTCGTGTATCTGTTAGGAGAGAGGAAAGACAGTAAGTTCATTTGAAAATTTGCATCTTTAGCGACAACCTCAAAAAACGATTTAGTGGCCATGGGAGCAACCAGAGCCTGCCTTGGTGCTTCTCAGAACCCGCTGTAGTGCTTTCCTGTCCTGTGGACCTATCTGCACATGCTCAGATTTCTGCTGTTTTATCAGACACTCTATTTTAAGATACACTTGAAGCGTCTCACTACATTTATGTGACCATAAGTATATTTTAAAAGTCAGAATGAAAAACATGAATTCTTTTCCCCTTTTTTTTTTTTTTTTTTTTTTTTTTAAAAACACGTAAGTCTACTCCAGGGAGTGAGGTGGGCCCACTACACCTTCCCTGGGATTGAATCCAAGATGACAGCAGCCCTGGGACATTGACTGTGAAGAAAACCATTTTGTCACATAAGATCGAAACAGTACTTTTAAAAATCCAGGCAGTTAATTAAATGCTTCTTCTGAGTATGTGGTAATTAAATAAATAATTTTAAAAAATGAACAGAAAAAAAAAATCCAGGCAGTTGCTTTCTAGAAATGCTTACTACTAAACGAATACTGCACATAGTGCAGCACTACATTGCCTGATTTCTCCAGACTTCCTTGGAGCACTTCCTAATCATACCTACTAATAGAGGTCAAAATGTGTACCTTAAAGGCGCCGTATGCACACAATGAGCACATTAAACCTCTGGCTTTGTCTTGTGCCTTTTTAACCCAACGTATGCATTCTGCATGATAAATACACTCCTTGCGATACCATATGCTAAAATTAAAAGGAGATCAGCTCCTGGCAGTCATCTCCGGGCTTTCAGCCGAAAGTTCCATACCTTAAAGGCGCCGTATGCACACAATGAGCACATCAAACCTCTGGCTTTGTCTTGTGCCTTTTTAGCCCAACATATGCATTCTGCATGATAAATACACTCCTTGCGATACCATATGCTAAAATTAAAAGGAGATCAGCTCCTGGCAGTCATCTCCGGGCTTTCAGCCGAAAGTTCCCTCATTGCTCCTTTGCTATTTTCATCTCCTTATCCTAATTCACATTTTAGTTCACATGCAATTCACATAATGAATGCAAGTAGTTTACTTAGTCCACATCACTGACAGCAGATATTGTTGCTTATCATTATCAAAGGTACTCATGCTTGTTTGTAAGCCACTCCTAGAACAACAGCTCTTAAACCTAGCACTCAAATCTGCAGTACTCAACATAGGACCTGAGTGCAGCAAGTGCTCACGGTGTATTCATTCAATTTAGGAATAAATGAGATTTAAACAAAAGAATAAATATTTCTAAATCATACATGTATAATGTAAGCATGATCTTAATAGATGATCCATAAAATGAGTTAACTGTATCTTAAAAATAATCACTAATCTAGCAGCTGATAAACTGCCAGCATTTACAGTCTACAAGATGGAAATTATCAGCATCTAACAAGAAAATCAAGGCACACAAAGCAATTTGAGGACAAGCAATAAAAGGCTCAGTCAGCACCAGACAGTTGTCAGCGGACGCATGGACCACAGTGTGTTGTCTGAGATATGCAC
Source organism: Nannospalax galili (assembly GCF_000622305.1). Taxonomy (NCBI): domain Eukaryota; kingdom Metazoa; phylum Chordata; class Mammalia; order Rodentia; family Spalacidae; genus Nannospalax; species Nannospalax galili. Next base: position 791,700 of record NW_008348078.1, read on the forward strand.
AGTAGCGGCCCCATTGACTCAGATTTGGGAAGGATTGGAAGGATCTAACAGTGATGATTAGATAATAGTGTCATTCAGGGATGGGGCTGTATCCTTGGGCGAGCCTAGAACTCTGGTCAAAGTGGAACCTTAATAAAAATGATAATACATGTGCTTTTGTCAAGTTGTCTTCATGCAAGCTGCAGTGTATTGTATGGCTCTTTGTAGCAACTTTATGAGCAAGGCATTGTGGTTGTCCTTTATTACAGCAGAAAAACAGACCACAAGTGGAAGAATTCACTCAGGGCCGTTCAACTAGTGAGATGATTTGTTCCCAAGCAGTTTGATTCTGGTCACTACCACTTCTCAGTTCAGTTAGTTGGATGAATTGAAAACTTTCAGAGATAATAGTTCAAAATATTATAGAGAAATAATTATGCTAATTTAATGTAGGCCACATGAAAATAATTACCTTAGAAAGCTTAAAACTAGATTTTCTTTTAAATAAGGAGCAGAGAGTTGTGAAGGGATAACCAAATATTTGTCAGAATCATCTGCGGCACTCTTATCTGCTGGTATACATTACAGAGGGATTTGACCTTGTGTACGTGAAGTCCTATAGGCAATGGAATTAAAGTATATGAAAATGTATTCTGGTTCTTCCCAGAGAGTAGGAAGTACATCTGACAGATGCCACCTTTAAGAAAACACTAGGTTAATGAGAAGGTACACAACAAAATCTGACATCCGACCATAGTATGCTCATTAAAAACCTGGAGTACAATTTCTGTTAATGATTGTAAGAGGAGAGTAATGAAAGTAAGAGGAAATAGGGGTATAAGTGCGTTTTTCAAGTAGCCGTCATGCAAAGTAGTCCAAATTTTTATTTTAAATGACCAGAAATGGCCACCCAACTGCCACTATTCCATGAGCAGCAGTTTGGAGAGGAGGCTTCATAGATACAACTGACTCTTGTAGCAGCAAATCAAAACTCTGTGAATTGCGTCAACCGAGGATGCTGCTTTCCTATTGGCCTCCCTTCTGAGTAACATTATGTAATAGAAAGCTCGTCAGGTGGATGGGTAGGTGAAGAGTGTGAGAATATCAGATAGACAGGTAGGAGATACTTAAATGAGATTTGCTCTGGGGATTTTTAGGACTACTTCATAAAAATTTATGACGTGGAAAGAAATTAATTTTCAGAGAGCAACAGTAATGAGAAGCACTTGATAAATATTTATCAGCTATCAATTGTGAATTCTAAGTTTTGCATAGTTATAAAATCACACAGTTTTCGTCAGAACTGTCTTTAGACAAGCGTTTAAAGGACAGTCATTTGTGCATGGTGTTTGTCTAGCTATTTTAGATGCAGCGTTTGAGAAAATTTCAGTACATTATGTATCTGTTCATTCATTGAGTGTCTAGCATGTATCAGGCAGTGGAGAATCAGTAGCTGAGGGGGATGGTCACTCTGGACTTACACTCTTCTATGCAGGAGAGTAGGTCGCTCTTTCTGATTGAACACTGAAGCACACACATCAGCAGAAGCTCCCTGTTCTCGACATAAGGTCAAGAATTCACTCTGTTAAGAAAGCAAAATGAAAAGCTAAAACCATCTGCACAGAGGAAACAAATGAAGTCGGCATTCAGTTCATGCAAATTTTTATTTCATTCATTCATTCCTGGGAGCTTCTTTCATACTTTTTCTGTCTGAAAACATACCAAAGTAGAGAATACTTAACTGCCTATTGGAATATTATGATATTTTCAATAAAGGAAAGGAATCCTGAAGGACCTTTATATCCATTACAACTAATATCCAAGGGAATACAACATCAAATAGTATTTAATAATAAAAATGATCATTTGTTTTTATAATACTCAAAATATAAAAGGTAAGAGGTACATTTGACATATATGCTCCTCATGATGGAATCTTGCATGTGTATCACTACCACACAGGCCAGATAAATCCCTATGACGCATGCTCAGTGACCATTGCTTTGGTTACATTAAGTCCATAAAGATGGTGCCAATTAGAGAAGCAAGACTAAAATTATATCTTGTGTTTCATTAGTTTTTACCTTTTTTTTTATTTGGATGTGGGTGGTCAATATTTTTGAGTACTTCAAAATTTCTTTAAATGCCACCAAATGGACCATCTTTTGAAAATCAACCATGAGAATGGAACATCAGTACCACATCTTTAGAAGGAAAGACTTAGGGGTTGGTGGGGTTATCACCAGTGGGTAAAGTGCTCATTACACAAGCATGAGAACCTGAGTTTAGATACCTAGCACCCACATAAAAGTGGGGTACAGCCATGCACTTCTGGAATCTCATGTTGGGAGAGACAGGAGAATCCCAGGGTCTTGTTGGTCAGGCAGCCTAGCCAGTCATTGCCCTCCAGCTTCAGTGAAAGATCCTGTTGCAAAAATTGAGGCAGAGAATCATAGAGATGTTCTGTCAGCCCCACTGTCAGCTGCCACACACATAGGCACTTGCACACATACACAGTACACACACGTGCACGCATGCACACACATGCTCAAAAAAGGGAGGGGGAGCAATTTAGAAATCTAGCATTAAGTCCTAGACTCATCTTTTGGGACCTCCCTACCTTTACAAACAGAGACTTGAGTGATTTGCATCTTCCAAATCTCATGCAGTTCTGAAAGGGATTCCATTACTTACTTAAGTACTTGAAGATTGTTAAACACTTTCAAAAAAATTTTGCACCATCCTGAAAGATACTGATATTGTATCCATACGGAAATACAGTGCCAAGCTTGTGAACAGTTGCTCCTCATTACAGCTGATAATGATCAGTGGTTCCTGACACTGAGACCAGATGTCACGGAAAATCCTGCATCACTAGGAAGCAATGGGTGGGGAAGGAATCTGTGAGAGTGTCAAGAGAATCTATTTGAAAACCCACCTAAAAAGTGATTGCATCTGGCACATATAGGCCAACATAACAATCAATACAAACAGTTCTCAGGTTTTGAACGCTAGTGACAAACTGAAAATGTTTCTAGACATTGAAGTGGCCAACCACAGTGGAATTTAATACCTAAACCCCAGTGTGCACATTGTCATTTAGCCCACTTCTCTCATTGCTCTGTCTCACTTCTGATCTGTTTCTGATCCTGCCTGTTGCATTCGTCTTAAAAAGTCAAAATAGTATAATGGTAGCAAACAGGCGTGTGGTAGTGATCATTTCTAAGGAGGCAGCTGTGGGTTCGCAGAGAGCCTAAGACTCGTTCTGCTTGGGTGTAGTCTGGTCACACATATTTTCCTGTCTTAGTCTCTTAGACATTTAGAATCAGAACTAACCTACTTGACAATGCTTTTTTTTTTTTTTTTTTTTCTAAAGCCTGGTCTCCCTGTAGCCACAGCTGGCCTGGAACTCACTCTGTAGACCAAGGTGACCTCATCTCACAGAGATATGCCTGCCTCTCTCTCCCAAGTGCTAGAGTTATAGGTGTGTGCCCAACTCACCAATGAACTTTTATAATACAATATATTTTCAGCTTGGAGGTTGTGAATGGTGGTAATTCAAGAAAAGCCAAAATAAATGTGCTGGCCCCTGTTTCTTCACTAGTGATTATTAGTGATTAAGGCTGCTGTACCTTCAAAGACCATGATAACAGAATTATTCAAACTGATATTTGTATACAATAATATAAGTAAAATCTGTGTGATGTATTTAAAGTTTCATTAGACCTATCCTATTAAAATAATCTTATGGTGAAATATTTAAAAACAAAATATCTTTGAGTAAATTCAGTAATTGTCCTAACTTTTCAACTTCCATTCCATAGTTTGATATTTTAGGTTTACCTAAAAGATATACATAAGCGTAAAGCCATCATCTCTTGGTGCTACTAATTTTAACATGTATACCATTCTGTTGAGATAGGCCTGCCTTCTGTGCTTAGCTGCAGCTGAACAGTCTTCCTGGGTATAAGGTAAACCTCAGATGCAAGTTAATTCATTATTTTATAGATCACTTACAAGCCCTAGCGGGAGGCTGTCTTCATCATCTCTAGCTATGAATACTCCCCAGTCATTCAGAGGCCATGCATGATAAAACTCCAAGGCATCCATTTCTTATGAATGCCAGAGACTTGGTATTTAAGGGCTTAGTGCACATAGCCTTGCCCAGATTTTTCTCCATTTAGTGATAAAAGGACATTAAATTTTTCGAGCTTATTCACTAATGACACTGGCATTTGTTCATCTAACTTCTGAACCATTTGACTTATAGAGCCTAACATGGTGATAATTTCGTAAGTGATTGGAAAGTTGGCTGTTGTACTGCAGACATTTCCAATATCTCATTTCTTTTTTATTGTGAAAGAGACAAAGTAGAGTCAACTGTTGTTTACAGTTCGCTGTGGTTTTTCCAAGTTCCATAAATAAGTAGTGGGAAATTATGTCATGATTAAATTAGAAAATATGGAAAGGTCGTTGACCATAAATTTTAGTTGTGAACTTAAAGTGCAAAGTGTGAATAATTTAACCGATTAGATACGTTAGTGTATTTTTTAACATCTAAGGTTTCAAACAATTTCAAACATTAGATCACACTAAAAATTCTGTCAACATGGAGCACTTTCGTGATCTCAAGATGTCTTCATCTCAAACTCTAAATTAAACTATGTGTTTAGTGTTGAGATAGTTCAACGCCATATTTCAGCCCTGAAATTGACAGATTTCTTCGCATTTCCATTGGCCATGATAGTGACTCTGATGGCAGTGAGCAGCTAGCCCAGTGAAGCCGGGTACTTAATTCAAACTTACCTGCCCACACTCTAATTTCTTACAGATTTAACCTCATTTATTCTAAGTTCTGATTATGGGTATTGCTATTTTGCATGGCTGGCTTAATTCATAAATACTGGTTTGGGCTGTGTTTACTCAAGGCCAAAACAACCCAGAGAATTGACTGATTCAATGAAAAGAAAGTAGCCAACTTAATGAAAAATATGAAATTTTTGTTTGTCAACATAGAAACACAATCATTCTGGCTGATTAAATTCTCACAGTTTCAGAGAACCGTTTTGGCACTTGTAATGGCCATTGTTTCCCAACTTTTTCAATCGAGACATAAACTCCAAATTTGCTAGTGCTCATTCCAAAAAAGGAAGACCTTGAACCATTCTCACATGCGTATGCCAGTCCACCCTGTGTTCATCTAGATGCCTGGGTAGGACAGACCTCCCTGTGTATACTAGTCCACCTCCTTTTCCTAACCATCTCTCTTCTCCTTTTTTAAAAATCCATAGAGGAGGCTGAGGGAAACAAAAGGCTTTCCTTGCTCCTTGTTTTCAGAGTTACCAGCATGGTTGGGAAACAATGGTATAGACACAGCTTCATTCCAAGTCTGACTTAGCAGCCCTTGAGTAATTGTCAGTCACAAAGAAATTAAATGTATCTTTCTCAACAGTATTTTAGATGGGGAAATAAATGTATAAGTAATGTCTTAGTCACACTTTAAAAAATTTAAATTCTGTTTTAAAAATGTGGCTTATGAAGAAAAAAAAAGCTAACTATAACATTTGGCAAATGGTATACTTTTCCTGCCTTTAAGAATAAACAGATTCTTAAAGACAGCAATTTTAATGCATAATTCAGAGTAAGTCTCTGAAATGTGTGTAGAAATTGTTTGGAAACATTGAAGAATCAAAATCACTACATTTGAATCCAAATGCTCAAAATCAAGTAGAATTTAATTTGCATATTTTCATTTGCCAAATGTCTGTAGATTGGTCCAATTCTTGTTAACATTTTGCCAAGTTTTCTTCTGCTCGAAATGTTTGTGCTCTCTCAGACTTCGAAGTCAACATCCACAGCCAATGTGTACTTTGAGTGGTCCTTGGAGGCATGTGAGCAGGTCATGACAGATGCTCCATTAACTGGACCTCTTCCCAGTGTCTCTCCAGTGCACTCTGCATCTGTCTGAAGCCTGCCACATGATGGCTCTGTATCACTTTCTAACCATATTTTCCCTAGGATTCGGGAACGGCAGTCTCCAGGAGAAACAACAGTGCAGGGCATTTTTTCCTCTTAATCTTATACAAATGTTGCTAGTTTAAGTGCTCACTTTAAATAGGTTCTTACTTTGTCCTTTTTTTCTTTCTAAATAAAGCCTGAGAATTTGCTTTTAGCCAGTAAATCCAAGGGAGCAGCTGTGAAACTGGCAGACTTTGGCTTAGCCATAGAGGTTCAAGGAGACCAGCAAGCATGGTTTGGTGAGTAGTGGGCTCTCCCTTACTGGTGGTCTTCTGACCTGTAACTCCTGGCTCCTAATCACAGTATGGTGGGCATGGTCATCTAGCAGCATCTGGTCTAATTTTAAGTCATTGAACCTAACATTAAATTGGTATATAATCAGGAAATAATTCGTGGGGAAATGTTGAGAAAACAAGGTCACATACGCTTTTTAAAAAGATGGTAAAAATGGATCCTATACTGAGAATTAATATACAAAGAATACTTTTTAAAAATTTTTTGAATTTTTTGTGTTTCATACAGAACATCTCAGTTGATCTTAATTCATACACTCTGTCATTTATGTTAAGGCCTATTGTGTCAAATTAGTGTCCCCAGGTGGTCCTCAGTGCCAGTTCATCTACTGAGGCCTAGTCAACTTATCTAGAGTCCCTCACTTTAGGAAGATCAGCTCTTCCTCACCCAGCTGTAACCAGCTGTCGATATTTCTTCAGCTAAGATTGGGGTCTGCTGTCCATTTCCCCAGTTCTATACTGGGTTTTTGTCTGCTTGAATTTGCATGGGACTTGTGTATGCTGACACCATTGCCATAGAGTCATATGAACAGGGTCCCAGGAGCATGTGGAACTCTATTTCCATATGGTCATGCACCTCCTCCCTGGCTCTTAAAATCTTTCCACCCCCTGTTCTGCAATGCTCCCTGAGCCCTGGATGGGTGAAGTTTAATATAGGAGTCCTGTTCAAGAACCAGCATTCTGCTGACTCTTAATCTCTACGCTTCAGCCATTTGTGACCTTTTATGTTCCTGGTCCTCTGTTGCATGAGGGAGCTTCATTAATGAGAGTTGAGAGATTCATTAGTGACCTCTTTATCCCTGTTCTAGCCCACTCAATTGGAGGAAACTCAAATGTGGTACTATAAACGACCAAATACACATAGCTGGAGAGGTCATAGATCTTAGAGAAAACCCCAAGACTATCACATCCTTAGATTAATATAATATAATTTCTTACTGAATGCAAAATATGTATCCTTATATTTACAGACAAATATCCCAGTCACCACTCACCAAAGAAACTTCTTTTGTACTAGACAGAGACTATTACCAAGTACCACTACTGGTCACACACAGACAATGTCTGCGAATTGCCCAGGCCTAACTGACACATCTACAATGCAACCTTTACACCTCAGGCTCACAGAACAAAGAATACTTTTTTTTTTTTTTTTTTTTTTGGTTGGTTTTTTGAGAAAGGGTCTTCCTGTAGCTCTAGCTGGCCTGGGACTCATTATGTAGAACAGGTTGGCCTCAGTCTAACAGATTCTTCTGCCTCTGCCTCAAGAGTGCTAGGACTAAAGGTGTGTATCACCACAACCTAGAAGTGAATAAGGGGGAAAAGGATATAGTCTTAAAGTGAGAATTAAGGGGCTGGAGAGAAGGCTCAGCAGTTAAGAACACTGATTGCTCTTGAAGAAGACCCAGGTTCGGTTCCCAGCACCCACATGGCGGCTAACACTCATCCATAACTCCAGTTCTAGGGGATTCGACGCCTTCTTCTGACCTCCTTGGACATTGCACAACTTGGGCGCACTCACATACATGCAGGCGATACATTCATACATATAAAAATAATAAATAAAATATTTTTAAAAACAAGAAAATCTTTAAAAATATATTTAAAATGAAAATTAAAAGAAAATACAGGAAATTGTTTTGTATATTACATTATATATTATTATATGTGTGTTTGTGTTGTATAGGGATGTATGTACATGTACATATGAGTGGAAGTCAGAGGGTAAGCTTGGTATTATTCCTTGGGTGCCATCTTTTTTTTTTTTTTTTTTTTTAGTAATTATTCCAAACAGGTTAGGCTCATCAGCCAACTGTGTAAATAGTAGGTAATCAGAATGTACTCAATATTTCACGTTTTGTTACTAGTGAACTAAAACTTAAAATAACATATCATGTATTTATATGTATGTGTTTCATCTACTTTCTATGTAACGATTTTCGCACCAAAATTCTGATAATTTCAAAATTCCTATGTGATGAAAATTCCGTTTCTTTATGTTGGTGTGGTGTGATAGCTGTCATCGTGAGAGTGATGATGGTGAGCATTTCCCTAAGAAAAGACAGGCTAATAATAAGGGAGGTACATAGAAATTTTATTTCATCCAAGTTTTATATGATATTAAAAGGAAGTTCCAATGAAAACTGTTTTTATTCTTGAGTTAATGAATAGTGTACAGCTGGATAGGATTGTAGCTGTTCCAGGTTACAGACGGAGGGGAAACTGATATTCATATATATCAGTTTTATTGTTTTGTTTTTGTTTTTTAACAGGGTCTCCCTTATCCCAGCCCACCTGGAAGTCACTGTATGGACCAGGTTGGCTTCAATCTCACAGAGATCTGCCTGCCTCTGCCTCCCAAGGGCTGAGATTAGAGGCACATGCCACCACACCCAGCATCCCAATATTTATAAATAAGGCCAAAATTGTAATATTTCTAGCCTGACTCTTGGATGATTCCAGTATGGAGATTGAATAACTTGCTTCACTCCTCTCTACCTTTTTGCAATATTAATCCATTTTACATGTATAGTTCTAAATCATCCTTTCCCCAGCCTCAGTCCTAAATCTTGTCTGATTTTTAATGTGTTAAGATGAGATAATTTTTAAAATATCTTTTACTTGAGATTCTATTTCTTCTGAACAACAAAAAACATTTTTAAAGTGCCTACTTCTTTTGTAGTATGTGGAAGCACTTACTGGTATTTATCTCTCATGTAAACATCTAAGATGTGCACATAGCTCCCAAGGTTCCCCTTAGCTTTCTAACATGCCCCTGCTAGCTACTAGGAGGAAGTGGCCTGGAATCCTTCCCCAACACCTTTGCAGCAGCCTAATTCAGGACCTTCTTTTCTGTTGTCGGACTCAGAAGTTCTGACTGATCACCTTATCAACAGCCTCTCTCCAGCTTAATGTTACCTTTTGCCTGGTCTCTTTACCATGGTTCCCCTCCTAATAGACTATAGTAACTCCAAGCTTATCATTGGGACTGGCATATTTTGACATTTGAATAAGCTTTAACCTAGTAAAGTGAATGTCAGGAAGACCTAGACTTAGTTCTATAAACTAGAGATGCATACCTATTCCTAAATCCTAGGGAAGAATATGGTTAGCATGTATGAAAAATGAACAGTAACAAGAGAGAGGGAATCAACAGAAAGTAGTGAAACTATTGTAGATATGGGCAGAATAAGTTACTGCATTAAGTTGCAGTTCTTCACCCTCAGGAATAGAAGCCTGTGTCCACAGCTGTTCACCATGCAAGGTAAGGATACCTTACACAGCATCAAAAGGGTGATCTGAAAAATCAAGGGAAAGAGTATGAAATGCTCCTTCTGAGGAAAGCTTCATTAGTTCCTTAAGCAGTAAGTGGAAAGTTGTCCATCGGCAAGAACAAACATACAGGCATTCCAGACAGGAAAGAGCATGTGCAAAGGTTTAGAGACAGAAAACCAGGCTCTATTTCAGGACTAACAAGATGTTTAACTCAGCTGACATATAATGTGATGACAGTTAATGCCATGGGAATGGATTTTATATCATTTTGAAAGGTCTGATTCCATCTGAGAAGATTCAGGCATCTAGTGCAGCATTTTTAATGGGCATCTGTGACTTTAGATATACAATAATGATTTCAGTCTTTGCACCCCAGACCTCTGGCCAAAACTCCTCAGTGCTTCCTGATCCTTTGCATCCAGACCAACACAGTTCTGCCCTCTAGTCCCCAGGAGCCTTTGGGGCCTCTTCCCGTCCCCACCTCCCTTTGCATCTCTGGGTGGCCAAGCCCCACAGCTTCCTGGAGCCAGTAACTTTCCCGGGTAAGTTTGGCGGTACCCACTGCACCTTGACTCCCCCAGCCTCATTCATCCTCCCAGCTCCCCTACACAATATGTCCTCCTCGCCTGGCTACTGGCCCATTTCTTGGCTTGGCACCCCAGACCCCTGGACTGATCTCTTAGCCCAGAATCCCCACTGCTTCCTGATCCTTTGCATGCAGACCAACCCAATTCCTCTCTGTAGTTCCCAGGAGACCTCAGGGCCTCTTCTCATCCCCACCTCCCTTTACATCCCTGGGGGCACAGCCACCAGCTTCCTGGGGCCAGCCTCTTTCCTGGGCCCTGCTCCCAGGACAGCCAAGCTCTCAAATTCTTAAGGCCAGCATCTTCCCTGGAGGGATCCAGACCTTAGGAGAAAGCCTGAGAGCAACTAATCCTCATCTGACTTGGCCCTCTGTGGGAACTCCTGAGCAGCACGATGAAAGCCATCTGGTCCCTCCAATATAAAATCAAAAGAGAGAACCTGAAGCCTAGACCATCCAGCTTTTTGTGTCCAACAAGTAAACCACAAAGGCACATAAAGTTTACAAAAAGAATCCGACCTAAACTCAACAAAGGAAGGTTTGAGTCTCACACAAGAATGAGAAACTACAAAAGAAAATCGCATGTCAAAGTCATAGAGAAAAAATAATAACAATGGAAAACCAAAATAACATATCTCACCAAATATCAATAGTCCTCTAGAAGAGTACGAGAACCCCCCTAAAGATAACACAGGACATGGAACTCAAAAGAACAGTCATAAATATAATAAAAGAATTCAGTGAATTTAAAGAAGACACAAACAAATCAAAGCACTGATAAAAGATAGGGATAAACTTGTGAATGAATTCAGAAAAGAGTGAGAAATATTGACGAATACTCAGGTCGAAATGAAGAAGGAAGTGAAACACTTAGTAAGCCAATTAGAAATGACAGGAGAAAGCCTCAACAATAGGATGAATGAAATGAAAAACAGAATATCAAGATTGGAAGATAAAGTGGACGAACCAGACCACTCAAGCAAAGATTATAAAGAATTTAAGAAAACACAAGAATGGAATATGCAGGAATTATGTGACACCATAAAAAGACCACACTTATGAATCATAGGCATACAAGAAGAAGAAGAATCTAGGATAATGGTATGGACCAGATCTTCAACAGAATTGTAAAAGAAAATTTCCCAAAATTAAAGACATGCCCACACAAATACAAGAAGCATATAGAATACCGAATAGAGAGGACCAGAAAAGAAACTCTCCACACCTCATCATAGTAAGAACACTAAATGTGCAGAACAAAGAGACAATACTGAAAGCTGCAAAAGTAAAACAGCAAGTCACATATAAAGGAAAACCCACTAGGATCACAGCTGACTTTTCAATGCAAACTATGAAAGCCAGAAGAGCCTGGACCAAAGTATTCCCAGTTCTAAATGACCATAGATGCACTCCCACATTTCTTTACCCAGCAAAAATGTATATTATAGTTGAAGGGGAAAGAGAAACCTTCCATGACATGAACAGACTGAAAGAATTCATGTCCACAAAACCAGCATTTCAGAGAATTCTTGAAGCAATAAAAAGAGCTGAAAAGGGAACAATTATGCCCAAGGGGCAACAGAAAGAATCTAAATGAAGGTATAACTGTGGAAACACAAAGTTAGATCAAGAATACAAACAGAAATTAAAAGGATGGAAACCAACATCTTTCAAGAATGTTAACTATCAATGGACTGAACTCCATAGTCAAAAGACACAGGCTAAGTGAATGGATTAAGAAACAAATTTCATATTTGTGTTGTCTGCAAGAAACCTATCTCACTTTCAAGGACAGGCATTATCTAAGGGAATGGCACTAAGAAAAAAGCAGGCATTGCAATTCTAATATCTGACAAAGTAGACTTTAAACTAAAACTAATCAGAAGAGATAAAGAGGGCCACTTCATTCTGATCAAAGGAACAATGAATCAAAAAGATATTACAATCATGAACATATATTCACCAAACTCTGGTGTACCCAGCTTCATAAAAACAGTACTATAGGACTTTAAGACCCAGATTAATCCCAACTCATTAATAGTAGGGGACTTCAGTACCCCATTGTCTCCTGTAGATAGGTCAACAGGACAGAGAATTAACACAGAGACATCTGAATTAAACAATACCATACATCAATGGGCCTTACCGAATATTCCACCCAAACACCAAAGAATATATTTTCTATTCAGCACCCCGTGGAACTTTCTCCAAAATCAACCATATACTAGGGAACAACACAAACCTCAATAAATACAACAAGATTGAAATAATTCCATACATCCTATCAGACCACAATGCAATAAAGCTCAAAATCAACACCAGAAGAAACCCTAGTAACTACATGAACACATGGAGATTAAACAACACACACCTGAATGATGAATGGGTCAAAGGAAAAATTAAGAAAGAAATAAAATATTCCTGGAACTAAATGAAAAGGACAACACAACACAAGAAAACCTCTGGGACACATTGAAAGCTGTCCTTAGAGGGAAGTATATAGCTCCAAATGCCTACATTAAAAAATCAGAAAGAACACAAATAAATGACTTAACATTGCAACTCAAGACACTTGAAAAGGAACAACAAATGAAACCTAAACCCAGCAGGCAAGAAAAAAATAACAAAAATCAGAGCAGAAGTTAATGAAATAGAAACAAAGAAAACAATACAAAGAATCAATGGATACAAGAGCTGGTTCTTTGAAAAGATAAAAAAGATTGGCAGACCACTAGCCCAGTTAACTAAAAGAAAGAAAGAGTACCTCCAAATCAAAATCAGAGATGACAGGGGAAACATCACAACAGACACCAAAAAGATCCAGAACATTATAAGGGAATACTTTAAAACCCTATATGCCACTAAATTTGGAAACCTAAAACAAATGGATGGGTATCTAAAAGCATGGGAACCACCAAAACTAAACCAAGAAGAGATCAGCAGCTTAAACAGATGCATAACACATAATATGGAAGTTGAAACAGTAATACAAAACCTCCTGCCTGAAAAAATCCCAGGACCAGATGGATTTACAGCAGAATTCTACCAGAAATTTAAAGAAGATCTACATCCAATACTATTTAATTTATTCAAAAAGATAGAAATGGAGGGAGAACTTCCAAATTCCTTCTATGAAGCCAGCATCACTCTAATACCAAAGCCAGGTAAAGATAGAACCAAAAAAGAAAACCATAGACCCATATCCTTAATGAACATAGATGCAAAAATTCTCAACAAAATACTTGCAAACCACATGTAGAAACACATCAAAAAGCTAATCTACATGATCAAGTCAGCTTTATTCTAGAGAGGCAGGGATGGTTCAATATATGTAAGTCAATAAATGTCATATAAATGGACTCAAATACAAGAACCACATGGTCATCTCAATAGATGCAGAGAAGGCCTTTGAAAAAATTCAACATGCATTTATGTTCAAAGTCCTAGAGGGAATTGGACCAGAGGGAACATACCTCAATGTAATTAAAGCCATATACAGCAAACCCATAGGCAACACCATTCTAAATGGAGATAAACTGGAAGCATTCCCATTAAAATCAGGAACCAGACAAGGCTGTCAATGTCTCCACTCCTTTTTAACATAATAGTTGAAACTCTTGCAAGGTCAATAAAAGATGGAAGGACCTCCCATGCTCATGGATTGGAAGAATTAATATTGTGAAAATGACCATCCTACCAAAAGTCATTTATAGATTCAATGCAATGCCAATCAAAATCCCCATGACATTTGTCTCACCATTGGAAAAAAACATCCGAAGATTCATACGGAAGCACAAAAGACCTCGAATAGCCAAAGCAACCCTGAGCACTAAGAGCAATGCTAGGGCGAGTACTATACCAGATTTAAAACTGTATTTCAGAGGTATAGTCATAAAAACAACATGGTACTGGCACTAAAATAGACCCATAGATTAATGGGGGAAAAATTGAAAACCCAAATATGAGTACATGCAATTTCAGCCATCTGGTATTTGACAAAGGGGCCAAGAACATTCACTGGAGGAAAGACAGCATGTTCAGCAAATGGTGCTGGCAAAACTGGATCTCCACCTGTAGAAGAATGATACTCAACTCCTGTCTTTCACCTTGCACAAAAGTCAGCTCCAAATGCATGAAAGACCTCAGTGTAAAGCCTGAAACTCTGAAACTGTTAGAAGAAAACATTGGGAAAAACCTACAAGAAAAAGGTGTAGGAAAGGATTTTCTAAACTGGACATCAATTGCTCAGGAAACAATCAACAAATGGGACCTCATTAAACTAAAAAGCTTCTGTACATCAAAGGAGGCAACCAAGGAAGCAAACAGAAAACCCACAGAATGGGAGAAAATCTTCACCAGCAACACATCTGACAGAGGTTAATATCCAGAATATATAACAAACTCAAAAAACAAAGACTCAAGAAAGGAAGTAACCAAATTAAAAGATGGGCTAAGGAGCTGAACAGAGTTCTCAAAAGAAGAAATAAAGATGGTTAAGAAGCATCTTAAAGGTGTTCAACATCATTAGTAATTGGGGAAATGTAAGTTAAAACCACTTAATATTTCATCTTACCCCTGTCAGACTGGGTAAGATCAAGAGAACAAGTGATACCAAAATGTTGGAGAGGATGTGGGGAAAGGGGAATGCTCATCCACTGCTGGTGCAGTTATAAACTTGTTCAACCCCTATGGAAAACAGTGTGGCAAACTTATATAAAACTAAAAATGAACCTACCATTTGACCCAGTTATACCACTCCTTGGAACATACCCAAACAACTCATCCTATTGCAGAGACACTTGTACATCCATGTTTCTTGCTGCTGTTTTTACAATAGCTAAGAGACAGAAGCAATCTAAATGTCCCTCATCTGACAAGTAGATAATGAAAATGTGGTTCATTTATACAATGGAGTTTTACTCAGCAGTAAAGAAAGATGAAATCATGAAATTTGCAGATAAATGAATGGAACTAGACACTGTTATACTAAGTGAAGTAACACAGACTCAGAAAAAAAAAATCGATGTATGTTCTCCCTCATATGTGGATCCTAGAACCAAATCCTGTAAAGGAAAAGAAAGAAGCTAAAAGAGAAGAACAGAAGGAAACAGGCATTAATAAGGGAGATATGGATAAAAATGGGGTTATTTTAAGGGGATGGGGGAGTGAAGGTTATACAAGGAACCTTGGGAATTAAGGGAAAGAAGGAGCTCTAGAAAGGTGGTACCATAGGAGAAGGGTATTATTAATGGAGAAATGGGAAAAATTGGGACACTTTAAATGGGGAAACCATGGTGGAAGGGTTAGACAATTAGAGAGATAAATAATACCTAGGTAGTTTAAAAAAAAAAAAAGAGGAAACCATATTAATCAAACAACCTGACAAATTATACATACAACTAGCACAAGGAATATAATATATGTCTAGGCTAGGTTTATCTGAGAACGTTTAGTCTTTGCCCAAGCTTTATCTACATGGCACATGGTAATTAAAAGTACCAGATTGGTGTAACTAACCTTCTTGGATGTTTAACAACCATACTTTGAGGCCTATACTAATCTGGTTAGAGGGACCTAAAGGATAGTTTTTGCTCCTTGCCCTCCTAGGTAGACTAAGTTCCAGGGGACTATGAGCATCTCTCAAAACGTCCTGTAACTGTGGTGAGTCAACTGTCCTCTTGATTAAGGAGGCCATGGAGACCCCACTGAACGGACTTGAACCGGTGTCCAGTCTACAAAGAGGAGGGTCAACACAGAGGAAACATATCCTCCATGCTTCCAAGTGAAGCTAGCCACAGTTGAGCAGGACCTTTGACTTACCTTCACATAGATGGAACTGGTAAAAGAAAGGAGCCAGGGGTACCTCCCAAGCTCATATGACCCCTGAGGAACAGATCCTCAGACGACCTTAAGAGAAAAAATAAATCGATTTATCTGGGCCAATTGTATGGTCTTAAATACCCAAAAGGTAAGTATCATCAAATATTAAAGGGATCAGTATAATTCTTTAAGAAACCATGTGTTCAGCTAAAGGCTACATAACAAAAAACAATGCCAGACAGGAGATACCTTCCTTTGAGTTGTTGGCCAGGGTGACCCAAGAGATTCCCAGACCGTAACCCAGCATAGAACTGAGAAAATGAACAGCAGACCCCAATCTTATCTAAAGGAATATTGGTAACTGATTGCTGCTAGATGAGGAAGAGCTGATCTTCCTAAAACAAGGAAATAGGCTGACTAGATTGAGTGGATGGGCCAGCACTGGGGAACATCTGGGGGTGCCAACAACACAGTGGACAGTAACAGGGATGACAGAGTATATGGGCTCCAGTGGGGGTGGGGGGGAGGCTATGGGAAGGTTCCATTTGGGTGTGGGTGTATAGATCAATAAGGTTGTTTGGAATGTTCTGTATGAAATACAAAAAATTCAACAAATAAAAAAAGAGTTTTATTTGAGGAAGAAGCATAAAATTTACTTCATGTTACACATTACCATTGAAATCTACCTGATGACTTTATATCGATGCTCAGGTGCCAAGGATCCGAGGTGAATATCTTTTATTTTAGATAATATGCAGAGTCTGGTACTTTGTTATAGCAACAGAAAACAGGCTAATACAAAACTCCATAACACATAATAGAACTCATACAAAAAGCTTTTGCGGCTACTATGCCGAGATCTTTTTTAAAGGTTAAAACCTCACTCAATTTTATGTCTTAGGGTTTATACTGAGTCCAATATTGTGTCACTGTATTAATTCAACTGTGAACATAAACATTTACAGCCAATTTTGAAGAAGATGCATCTTTGCTCTGGAAATTGTTATTGAATATGTTAATGCTATAATGAAATACTTCTAATCATGTGGTTATTAAATAAATAATTAAAAAATAATAATGGTTTCAGTTGTAGTATGGAGAATGGTGTGCAGAGAGGACCCAGCGGTGAGGCTCCTGCTGTGCTACACAGTTCTTCAAGTTCTGCACCGTGCTATTTTTAACTAAGGAGTAGATGAACTGTGGAAGTGCCACACGACACACAGGGACTCCGAGTGCCAAGGGAATCTGGTGGGGAAAGGAAGTCACAGACGTTAGATTACAAGACAGTCCTCCCGTCTAGGCAAAAAGAGACTTGTGGTCTTGAAGCAGGATACTGAAGCGAGGCTCAGGGATATGATCATCAGAATTAGGACGACTAGCAGGAATAACACAAATGCTTTCATTATCAAAGCCAAGACTTACTCGCTTCTCACTCTCTGACCCTGGTCTACTTAAATACTGGCTAAAAAACGTGAAAAGTGACACCATCACTACATTTGATAAAATGGTAGAAAATTTATCCAAGCACAGACTACTTCTCTTAAGGAACTGGAAATTAAACTTGCACTTTGTTTTTAACATTTTGCTGCTGAGGGAAACAGCATTACAACCATAATCTTGCCTCATCAAGAATTACTTTGCTTGATTGCTATTGTTTCCTGCTTTAAATATTAAGTGGGTTTCTTAATGGCAATATGCGCTGATGGATATTTCCAACAGTAAGTAATGCTACTATTTTTTCCGTGTTTGATCTCTTTTTATATTCCTATGAGTTCTTCAAACTAAAAAACATGTTATTTCTAAAGAAGGTAAGCTCTTATTAATTTCTCTGTGGATTACATATATGATAACTCTATACACTTAGGCATTTAATCTCCTGCTTAAACAGGCTTTATATCTATTGTGCCCAGCATACTTTATTTCATGAGTTCATCGTACAGTGTATTATTTCCTGACACCTATGCATTTGGATGTACATTTCAATATTCTTGGGCACCTAGGATCAGCTGACTGCTCAAACAATAGGGTTCTAGGTAAGAATAAGGATGATGGCATTCTCTTGGCATTTTCATGTCCAGGTGTGTATCTATGCTAACATGCTCAACTTGATCTTTTCATGTCTTATTCTTTTCTAAATATTTTATTTATTTTTATTTTATGTGTATTGCATGTATTGCCTGCATGTAGGTTAGTGCAACCATGTTGCACAATGCCCACGGAGGACAGAAGAGGCTGTCGGATCCCCTGGAACTGGAGTTA
Source organism: Nannospalax galili (assembly GCF_000622305.1). Lineage (NCBI taxonomy): Eukaryota > Metazoa > Chordata > Mammalia > Rodentia > Spalacidae > Nannospalax > Nannospalax galili. Next base: position 809,928 of record NW_008348078.1, read on the forward strand.
CAGACAGTTGTTAGCTGCCATGTGGCTGCTGGGATTTGAACCTGGGTCTTTTGCAAGAACAGCCAGTGTTCTTAACCACGAGCCATCTCTCCAGCCCCCATTTCTTATTCTTGTATAGTAATTACTTCTGTCTTCCATAGGGAGACTATCATTAGCATTTCCTGCTCTTGGCCATCTAGTCTGTTACTTAAGACAAATTAAAGTTCACTAGTTTAATGCGGATTGCATGTAAAACAGTGATGGAAAGAGAAAGACAAATGTAGGCATCTAAGAGTATTCATGAGACAAAAATAGACAAAGTAACATCATTGTGAGAGACCTTAAAGTCAAGTGTTGGATGTGTGTTTGGTATCTGAAAATGCACACTGCAGACACTTGATTTGAGATCAGTTTCTCGTAGGATTCTCTTTGTGTATCGTTGTGAAAAGTTAGAGGTGGGTAGTGGGAATGGAGAGGACAAATACAGTGTCCCAGGTGCTGGGAAGCCTGCTGCAACAATTGTACCCATCCCTACCTTGGGATGACTCCATTCATTACACCTTCCAGTAAACCCTGAGCCTCAAGCAGCAGAACTTCAGACACAGCATTAAACCAACTCCTGATGACTTATTGTTATACCCATAGATTAATCCGTCTCGCAGCTCTCCCCAGAGAAGCTTCCTCATGCAGCAGATGGTGATTAACACAGAGATCCACAACTGGCCAACATGCAGAGAACAAGAGCCTTCAGAGTACTTAACCCTGAACAGGACACCTATATCACCCTTCTGCCTCCCAAGGCTCAGGGATCATTGAGGAAGAAAGGGTAGAAAGACTGAAGAACCGGAGGTGGTTGGTGACCACAGGAACAGAGTTTTCAGACAGCTGGGCAGTCACTCGTGTGAACTTATAGCAGTGAGGTCGGCATGCACAAGACTCATGTAAGCTCAAGCCAGGGAATATCCCAGCGTAGAAATAGTGACGTGGGGAAGAAGCTCCAGCCCTACCAGAGGAACTACTGGCAACCAATAGCTACTGAGAGCGGGGGAGTCAGTCTTCATTAAGGGTGTGACTCTGAGTAGGTGAACCAGGCTCCAGTGAAGGGACCCATGCCAAAGGACCCTTGAGGACACAAGTTGAACTCGATAGGCATTTGTAAATATATGACTGGATATCTTTCTTATTTTAAAGGGCATGAAATCAGGTGGGGGATGATAAGAGGATGCAGATGCGGTAGGGGGTCTAAATATGCTCAAAATATATTGTATGAAATTCACAAAAAAATCACTTTAAAAAACTTTAAAATGTTTGTACATTTTTAATCTAATTTTGTTAGAGAAGTAACTGTCATATGTATCTTTTCTTATGTTCTTTGTATATTGTTTTCATGTAATGAGTGTAAGTTCATCACACAAATGAGGAATCATTCCTTGGATACTTTGCATCTCAGTGAGTACAGATTTTCTCAGCAGTGATTGGAGGAATTTCTGATTATTTGTCCTTTTAAAGAGATTTTTCCACTTTTTAAGGGAAACTTTTAATCAATCATGGTTATCTTCATTTTATTCATTTATTTATTTTAGTATTCTTTATTTGAAAAACTTATTTTCAGAAATAAGTGTTTTCCACTGGAGTCTAGTTGTAGCTTTCTTTGTTTCGTACATATCCCATATTGGATTCTGCACAGCGTTGCCGAGGCTGTCTTTGCCATTTAGCCTCCCTCACTGTGCCCTCTGAAGCTGGAAGTCTGCTTGGTAGGCCTTCAGTGGTGATTCATCTGAATGCACGTGAGTCTTAGTTGTCAGTTATGAGCACTCTCTGGTTATTTCTTTGTACACTTTGGACTATTTGATATCTACTACCAGACTACTTCTGGGCTCATTTCTTCTCATGAGGAGGCCTTCAGTTACTTTTATTCTTATCCCTACCCTCAGAGTCCTATAACGTAAGGCTATTTTTTTTGCATTTAATTTGTCCTTGGTAGCTATGTAGGGATTTCATCCCTCTCCTTTATAGGGGACTAATTGTCATAGTTATTTGGGTATCAAGATAACTATCAGTTTTTGCAAGGAACTTATCTAGACCAGTTTTTTCCTTATTTCTTTTCAGTTTTAGTTCAAAATTTCATATGCTATGAACAGCTAACCAAAAGTGCCCTGTGTTGCATTGGTTCCAGCACAATAGATTGACCTCCATATTTAGAAAAAAGAAGGATGTGTTTTTTCTTTTCATATAAGCTACAGGATAGGACAACCATGGCTTATCATCAGTTAAAGAAGCCCTCCAAAACATTCTTTCTTGGTTTACCTTTTCATACTGATCTTGTCAAGTCAACTCTGACTCGTAAACATCTGTTTTCCCTAGGTTTTGCTGGTACACCTGGATATCTTTCTCCAGAAGTTTTGCGTAAAGATCCTTATGGAAAGCCAGTGGATATGTGGGCATGTGGTAAGAAATCATATTTTCTAGAAAATTTGCAATACCCATCTGTCTTGGTCAATTTGGGCTGCAATCATAAACCACCAAAGACTGAGTGACTCATGATTCTAGAAGCTTGAGTAGTGTAGTGAGTGTGCAGTGAGTGTGTGCCTCTGGGTTCCTAGATAGTTCTCTGCTGATTAATAATGCCTTAGTTTTGGAACACTTTGAGAACAGATGTGTGGTGCGCCATCTAGTGGTTATGCTGATCAATCTGTCTTTCTAGTAAATATTCTTTGCTTAGGATGCTTGGCAAGGATTTAGAAGGATGAGGGTAAATCTTGAAGATGAATTCTGGTCCCGGCCTGAATTGGCAAGCTAATTTTCAAAAGTATTCTGTTCAGACTCAGACATTGTAAAGAATTTCAACATTACTTCTTATAATGGAATTTCTACATTTTAACATAAACTTCAAATGTGTGAAAGACTGAAATAAAGGTGATACTACACAGGATGTTCTGAAATATTTTACTACTGAAGTTATTAGCACAACTAAGTGCTCTAAGTTCTGGACAGAGTTATCGCTTCTGGGTTAATATAGGTGTGAGCTATGAAAGTTTGGCAGTAGTGTGCTCCAGGGAGATTTTGGTGTTTTATGTTTGTCTCTAGACCTGGAAGGAGTTCATTAAAAAACTGACATGTAGGTTCTGAGAGAAACTTGTAGATTTAGTCTTAGTATAAAATAAATAAATACATCTACCGCCACTGTGTCGTAGTGATCTATCACCCCATGCTACATACCTTGTCAGCTTTATGTCCCTAGCAACAATTTGATATTTAATCTCAAACTGACTGGATCCTGTATCAGAGTTCCCTCCCTACCTAGAACAGCAGATATGAGCAAGGAGCTGTACGTGTACTCACACCTGAAGTCCAGAAAAGCTACACTTGGCCACCCACTCTAATATGCCAATTAAAGAAAGTAGTCAGGTGGAAAAGCACCAACTCCTTCCTCAGGCCCACAGGTAACACAAAGTAGGATGGAAGTCTAGCACTTCTTCCTTTAATTTGTGTCAACCTTCTTTCCTATGGGTTAGCCTTCTGTTTAACTGTTCATAGGCATGTTAATCATTCAAGGCATATCTGTGTAAAAACCCATGTCACCTAACCTATCTGGTTTCTTGTCAAGGCTGAAGTCACACCAGTGAGAGTCATTGGCCTAATCCTGCAGGTATCTTTGATTATAGTAACAGCAGAGTCCATCAGAACAGACCACTCCTAAATGAGGACAGTTATCTGGGATGGCCAGGCTGTACCCTGGATCAGGAGTAATCACCTCACGAGAACCAGTTTGTCCCCTTAAGCAAAAAGGGGTTCTTCAACCACTGCTAATACAGAATCGAGATTGTGAACAACCTAAGCACACTTTGATCAAGGCTTCTTAGTTATGTGCCCATCTTGCTCCCTAACACACTTGTTCCCCTGCTTAAACTAGGAAGAGCAGCTGGCAGCCGGTGCGGGAAGATTGGGTGTAACTGGCAGCTCGTTCTTTCTTTGCCCGCCTCCCTGAAGCTCAGCTTCCCCAGGCCATTGTCATCCATCTTTCTTTTTTCCAGGTTCCCTCCTAGTTCTCCTTTTTCCGTTCGTCCTCTTTCCTGTCTACTTTGTAGATAGGAAGCAGCGTAAACTGTGCTTAAAAGAACACACCCAGATCTTCAGTCTGTGTGTCCTACGACTAGTACAAATCATTTGAACCCTGTATCTCAGCTTCCTCTTTAAAATGGAGCTAACCAGATTACTTACTGCCAAGAAAATGCTTTTAATACATCAGTGTTGGTTACCATTACCATTATTATTAGAAAGTGTTTCTTTAGGGATGAAGTTTCTGGGTAACTGATGTAGCCTTACTTTAGAAACAAATTTTAGTAGTTGGTTTGACTCCGTCATATGCTTGGCTTCATGCTCTCGCCTTTGCTTTCGTCACAATGTTCTACAAACAGCCAGATCCCTTGACATGCCCAGGTCAGCATATATTTGCAGCCAGCTCCCATTTTCCTGTGTGTGTCTTCTAGAAATGCACCCGAGACCACAGTGTTGCATTCTAATGAGTTGCTGTTATAGCACCTATTTGGGATCATGACCACTGCTGGACGCAACCTGATGACTTTCCCTTTACATTTCTGGGACACTGTTATTTGTTTCAAATTACTATTTCACCATATCCCTCTACTCAAGTGACATGAAAGGTACATTAAATTCACTTTATAAGATGCATGTTCTTGCTTATCGCTGTTTAATGAACATCAAGGAAGGCACTATGCACTTTCACCTGGTTACTTTTAGGTTATGACTTACCTGGAGGAAAACCCTTTCTCACCCATCAGCTGTCTCTTGCCAATTAGTTCTTTTCAAAAGTAGACACTGGGTTGTGTGGTAAGAAATGACACTAGTCAAACAACAACAAAAGCAGTCCGTCCCAGAGGATGGCATCTAGTCTTCTGTGTGAGTGAGACTGCGGGCATTCACGGTAGCAGGCTCTTTGTCATTCTAGCCGTTGGCAGCACAGCGTCAGCAGAGCAGAGCACTGGCTTACGCTGTGTGCTGTTAAGAACAAGTCCCTGCACTCAGGTCATCTTCAAGGCCACCCCTACCTTGGTTTTTTGATCTCACAGAGTATGGTCTGACCAATATGTGTTCTTTAAAAGCATTGAGTCCATTACTGAAATGTAAATAATAGGCATGAATGAGGCAGGAACATAATCACCTGTTCTGCCATTGCCAATAACAAATTGATTTTAATGGCCTTCTTGTGTATATAGCTGTTTCCCTACTGGAATGAGCAAATACTCATAGATGTCACTGGATTTTAATAGATCTCCTTCTATAATTTGCCTTTAAAAGGAAGGAAGGAGGGAGGGAGGGAGGGAGGGAGGAAGGAAGGAAGGAAGGAAGGAAGGAAGGAAGGAAGGAAGGAAGGAAGGAAGGAAGGAAGGAAGGAAGGAAGGAAGGAAGGAAGGAAGGAAGGAAGGAAGGAAGGGCAAGGGAAATAAGGAAGCCTATAAGCATAGGCTTGCCTCCCAAAATACATACGTGCTGTCTTACATATGTCTCTGTCTTTCTGTGTGCACTGTGAACAGTCATGAGTAACACTCAGTCATTGGCTGTCACAGAGTGTGCCAGGACTTTGACCAGATCTTTGGAATATTATGGAGTATGTTTCTACTTTTTCTGCATAAAGAATTTTGTGTCCACAGTTATGCAACTCCTGGGATGTAACCTTTTCATGATTCAGTTAAATCAGTATTGGGCATTTGGTTAGTTTGAAATCCCAAGCCCTGTGGGCAGAATGTTGCTACTACCAGTTCTGTAACCAGCTTATACTAGGCCACCACACGTATGCTGCCTCAGGTGTCTGCCGCCTCCATCTTTCAGTAGTCTTTAGCCCATGGACCCTACCCCCAAACATCGTCTATACCAGTACCCTCTTGCTCTAAACTTACATGGCTTTGATCCTTCTTTATTAACTGCATGTAATTTCCTTAATTTGGTGGTTTTTTTCAAACTATGAACCACAAACCACATGCTCTATTTGACATGAAGTCCTATCAAAGTTTTAGGACATGCCCCAGAAACACTGTCTAAAACTCTCTGAGGCCATGTGATCCAGTAGTCCCACTTCCAGGTATGTACATAGAAGAAGAGAAAGTAGAGTCTTGTAGCAGCTGTGCCTGCCTGTGCTCCTAATGGCATCATTCACACGCATGGAATGTCCAACTGGCAAATGAATCAGTTACATGAAATGCAGCATATACATACAGCAGACCATTACATAACCTTAAGAATAAAGGAGGTTTTATCATGCCACCAGATGGGTCGTCTCAAAAGACATTACATTAAGAGGGAAAAAAAAGAAAGAAAAAGCTCATCATAAAAAGACAAATCCTGCTTCATTCTATTCAGGTGAAATATCTGAAAAAGTCAAAGGCATAGAGGCAGAAAGTGAAACGTCTCCATGTTGCGAAGTGCAACCATTCCGGAGGGCTGCTTCTAATGGGAATGCAGCACTGCTGACTGTGCATTGAAAATTTGTTCATCCATTTCATGTACAATTGAATTTTCTCTGCTTAATTATAATATTTTTTTAAACTACAATATAAAAAGAATGCGTCTCTGGAAAAGGCTCAGGAACTTTCATCTTACCAAGTTCCCTATGTGATTTTAATGCGCACCACCGCGTTGAGCAGCACTCCCCAAGCCTGTCACCATTTCCTTCAGGAGAGCAGATTCAAGGGTTGCAGACAGGTGACATCTTCAGGGTGCTAGACCAATATAGAGCAGCTTTTAAGCCACAGAGATGTGCTGCCCCTAGATTGACCATGCAAGTCTAAGATAAGGGACAGTGGAGACCTCAGCATTCCAGTGGCTCTCTTTTCAGTGACTGCCAATTTCCTCTTCCTACTGTTGAGCAAGTGCTCTGTCATCTACAAAGCACGGATCCTTTTATACGGACTCCACCCTCATGAACTAGTTAGCTTCCACTTCTATAAAGCATCCCATGGGGATTAGGGTGTAATGGACAAGCTAGATTCCAGGGGACTCAGACATCCATTCCCTCGCAGGTCGGTCTTGCAGTGTGTTGCTGGTTGGCTGGACCTTTTATATTGGGAAATACTTGGCATTTATTATTTGTCTTTGTAATTTGTTAACAGAGCGCCTCCTATAAAACTAAGTTTCTGGCTTCTCTAAAGTAATAAGAGAAACAGACAGAATGACACTTTGTTCTAACATAGCGCCCCCATGCCTGTTCAGACAGGCAGACATAGGTCTTGCCCTGGTTACTGCCCCTCCTCACAGCAGACCACTCATCTGCTTGGGTCTGGGAGGCCTGGTCATTTCCTAATCCTATTCCATAGCATAGATGATTCTATATGAAAAAAACTTTCACCCTGCCGGCCTTGATTTTCTAGCCCCAGTACACCCACCATTGCTATTTAGCGCTCTCCTTACTTGAAGTATGTGGCGACTTTCTTGTTCTTGTTGAGAGTATTATAAGGTATGAGCGAACCATTCTTATCACTCATGTTGCCTGCACTTCTACACCGTCATGCATTTTGCATATGCGCTCATGGTACACAGCTTCATTTACCAAGGGCAAGTGGAGGTCTTGAAGGGACTTCTCCACTACCATCCTACTAACCCCAGTTTTTCAGCATTTCTTCATTATTTCTTCTTTTATAAGAGCAGACATTCGAATGTTTGATCATCTGAGCATAGATTCAGTCATTTTTTTCTAGCATTAGTGTTTATTAAAATAAGCTTTGAGTATTCTTGATAATGTAGACTACCTAATCAGCAATCAGTACTTCCCAAAACTCTTATTAATCAAACATCTCTCCTATCATCCACGCCCAGATTTACACATAAACTAATGAAAATGGGACAGCATCGTTTTAAAATGTTGTATGGCACCAACTGTGCCAGAAATCATTTCTCTGTTTTTCATGATAAGAGAATTGCAAATATACAAAAGAATAGACAATTATAATGAACTGATGGCTAATTACCCCACTTATTCCCCATCCCAAGATTGGTTTATTCACATTGAAATGATTTGCTAATACATCTCTACAGAAAAGGACTCTGTTTAAAGCTATGACAATAGTACTAATTGCTAAAATTTAATAATAATAGCTTAGTATCAAATGTCTTGTCATTTATCCTATTTACCTTCTGTTTGTTGTTAATTTGGTATCTTTCGTTTCTTAAGTCTCATTTAATATGTAGGTGCCACCATTCTCTCTCTCCCCTCTAACTTGAAATGTATTTGTTGCAGAAACCTGTAGTTCCCACACAGGACACACAAGTAACCATCCGTGGTCTCAGTACCACTTTTAGTAGTAGCTGATTGCAAGTCTGGGACTGCAGAAGTGTGGGTTGATTTAGTAGTATCTTGTCATTCCAGGAGGAAAGAAAAAGTTAAAAGACACAGGAGCAAACAGCAGCAAGCTTACTTCCACTGGCCAGAGGTAGAGCAGTTCTAGGATTGTTACAAAAAAAATAATGATAGCACTCGATTATAACACGTTAAAAGTAATTTCATGAGTTTATAAACTATCATGAGTTGATAAAGCTAAAGAGGCATTTTGAAATTTGGAGATGCGACAGAGTCAGTGAGTGGTTTTAAGTGCTGGTTAATAAAGGCAAAATAAATAGGGCATTTCCATGCCTTTACCATATAAACTGTACTCAGGGTAATCATGTAACGGAGGAAGCTTTTTCTCACTCTAAAACAATGAAATGGAATGAGACTACCATCACAAAAATCACTTTGTGGCAATTAACTCACAAATAAAGACATCACTGTAGCAACTCAAACAAACATTGCCCAGCCCCAGATGCTGTAGATGTCCGTATACTTCTATACAGAAAGCATTGTGATTCTAAACCTGTGGAGTGTTACTTAGGGCTTTACACTTTTTTGTATTAAAATTTTTTTAACAAATTAGATGCCCAAAAATTTGAAGAGTCCAGTAAAACATCCAGGCATCATTATCAAAGGCTTCTGAGGTCATAAGAGATGCTCAATATTTGGAGATCATAACAGTACCCCTGAAGTGCTCAATGTGATAGTTAGTGTTAACTGTCAACTTGACAGGATCTAGAATCAATTCAAAGGCAAGCATACCAGTACACCTGTCAAGTATTATCTAGGTTAAGTTGGCCTTTGAGCATGCTTCTCGGGGATGGATCTTCATTAGGATAATTGAGATGGAAAGACTGGGCCACTGTGGTGTCACCATTCCTTGGGCTGGGATCCTGGACTGTATAAAAAGGAAAAAGTGAGCAGTGTTTTTATATAAATATGTCCAGATGGACGAACAGGAACAGGGCTAGATGTCCACAACCAAGACAATCTACAGAAATCAAGGAACGACCTCTCATTTGGGAAAAAGTTCCAAGGCATCTGGGCAGAGGCTCACCTGCCCTACTTGACTTTCCAGGCTTAAGGAAGGAACAAAGGGAGAACTTACAGGTAAGCCAGAAAAATGGCAGCGCTTGCATTAGGAAAACCCAAGAAGCTAAGACCTTAGCAGGTTAGTAGTATCTGAAAAGCACCAACAGGACATTTGATGGCAAAGACCATAATTTCTCCTACCAAAGCAGAATGGATAGTATATGTATCTATGATTTCAGGGCAAGTTGAAAGTCTGAGTATATTTTTTAACTTTAAAAATTAAATTGACTTGTAGGTACAATTACCCCTCTTTAAACAGGTTCTATATCTGCAGGCTCAACCAACTATAAAAATATTTGGGAAAAAAAAAAACACAATTGCATTTGTACTAAAAGTGCACAGACACTTAACCTGTCATTGGCGTCTAAACAATAACAGTATAACAACTGTTTTATAGCATTTGCCTGGCATTTAAGTTAAGTAATCTAAGGATTCTTTCAGATACATAGAGTTATATAGGGTAACAAACTACACAATTTTATATAAGGGGCACACACAGACTTTGATATCTTTGGGGTGATCCTGGAACCAGTCCCCTCTGTGTACAGACAATGACTGTAAGTTGCATATTTTTGCAGAAGATATCAAATCATGTTACAGCTGTGTGCTTATGAGTTTGGATTTTATGTATAATTTCATACTTTTCTTCCCTTTTAGGGTTTTTTAACATGTGTCTCTTTGGTACGGTCCAGCTCTTTGACAGAAATACTCTTAGTTTTGGAAAATAAAATCATTGAAGAGAAAAGAGTTTTGTCTTTTTTATATGGTATCCACACTGCCAGGGGGACTGGCTATTTAGAACATGAATTTATAATCAGACCACCATCATTCAAAAAAAGTTCTTGGTGTTAATAAGTAAATAATAGAATTTTAACCATCGGCCTATATAGAATCTGCATACACAAGAACTCAGGGAGGCCAAAGATTGTATCCTCTAAAACAACATGAGATTTTCATATTTATTTGTTGCCCTGGCTACCTCTTTACAGTTCTACATTCCATGAAGTGAGCTGCTGAGGTGCTAATGTGGGGCACTTAGGAAGGAGGAGGCGGAGCAGTCATGCACCAGGGAGGAGCTTCAGAACTGGCCACAGTGCGTCTCTACAGCCCTCCACAGTGACTCCCTCTGTCGTAATGGCACTGTGGCTCTGCTGCATCTCATTTAATCATCTGTCTGATCTCCTCAGGTGTCATTCTCTACATCCTGCTGGTAGGGTATCCACCCTTCTGGGATGAAGACCAACACAGACTCTATCAGCAGATCAAGGCTGGAGCATATGATGTACGTAATAAGGATTATGAGGGTTTTTGTTAACTACCAAGGCCAAGGATTGTGTACATTGTCCTTTTAACCATAATTTTTGGTACATTTCCTTATTTATTTTCCCTCTCCTTTAGGAAAAAGGAGATAAGAGTAAGAGAGGTAGATGGTGGTGCATGCTTTTTCACCCTGCACTTGAGAAACCAGTATGGGCTACATGATAAGACCTTGTCTCGAAAATCAAAAAATAAAGAGGCATGAAATCCAATGTGCAGGCTGTGGGAGGGCATGGATAGAGGAGGGGTCTAAATATGATTGTGATGTATTGTATGCAATGCACAAAAATTTAATTTAAATATACATTAAGATAAACAAAAAATCATTGTCCTGATATATATTAACAAAGAAAAAAATGGTTATAATCCAGTTGAAACTTGTACACACACAGTGTAAGTAAATGAAAAGAAATGGAGTACACTCTAAAATAACAATTTAAAATATGGCATAGTAAATACGTAAGCTAGTAATGGAGTTGTTAACAGTTATTATGTAGTACAGATCATAGTATTATACATTTATATAACTGGTAGTGAAATAAATTGCTGCAGTGTTATCATGGCTACAACATCACTAGAAGATAGGGTCATACTGAGTGACATGCACAGAGACACACCACATAGTGATGGTCGAATTAGGAGTTCTTTTTCAATAGCCAGCTGTCAGAGAAGGGGCTAATGCCTCAAAGAACTCTTGACCCCAAGGAGAAGCAGGGCAGGGTTTATAAAGCTTAAAACCACAATTACATCATGTCAGGGGCAAGTCAATAACCATAGTTTCATCAGATCACCATAGTTACACCATACCAGGGGGCAGGTCAGTTATCAAAGAAGTTTTCAGTTAACAAAAAGTTTTGGTTAGGCTGTGTGGGAGGACATGATGTGCTACCTGGCTACATGTAAGTTTCTCAGGCTTGTAGAAATAATGTGCTCCCTGACACTGCCTGCATGAGACATTCTGCCTGGCTGGCTACAGTGGGAATGGCTGGGCAAAAACACAGGGTAAAGCAAGTCAGCTAGATCAAAATGGAGTCTGTTTCACCATTTCAATAGGAATATTTCAGTTCCATTTCTTATAGGACTACTGTCATATGCTAGGCCTATTGTTGACCCAAACATTACTCAGCACATGGATGCGCTTTTATAAGTGCAATTTACTACTCTGCTAGGTTCTACCAGAGTTCCCTAGAGGAACAGAAACACACACACACACACACACACACACACACACACACACACACAGGATTTAATGATACTGATTTACATGATAGGAGTTGGGAGTCCAACAGTGCTTTTCTGTACTCTGAAGACAAACAATCTGGGAGCTTCTCAGTCCATGCAGCTGCGTGCCTCCCAATCTAATACTAAAGACTTGTCTGTTCCCTGGAAGTCACTGGTTCAGTCCATGTTGGAAGTCCAAAGAACCTGCATTTAATGTCCACAGAGGCCTGCAGCGTGGTGATGGACATTCACTGAGAAGCAAGTGAAGGTGCTGATTTCCTCAAACACTGTTTGCAAGGTGCCACCTCATTTCAGGGTGGGTCTTCCCACCTCAGTTAATCTTTGGAAACACTCTCATAGACATGCCGTGATGAGGGTCACCTACTTGGTTCTGTGTCCTGTGAATTCGACAGTGCAAGGTGAAGCATCACAAACTTCACATTCCTTTCTGGAAATCAAGTACAGGATCTGGGATGTGTTTTCCATATATTTTCAAGGAGTTTCAAGGGAAGCTACGAAACAAGCAATGCTAACTCTACCTTATATGCATCAGTTAAAAGCTCAATGAGGAAGAGGGAGGATGCATACAGGAAGCTTGTTGTACTGTGCCAAGCCTAATAGTCTCTCAATGTATTTCTATTAATAAATTATATTTATTAGAGGTGGAAAGGGGAGGGACTAGGAAGAGAGGGGAAGAGGAAGGGGAGGAGGAGGGAATTAAAGTGTCTCTTCAATTTGGAAGCATTCTGTTCTAGAAGATATTGATTATATGCCCAGAGCTCACATTCACCCCTTACAGACTAGAGCCAAGACCCTTCCTTGTCAGACAGGGCCCTTCAGATGGTCTGCCTGGTGGCTTTTTGGAAATTAGAGAAACAGGAAAAAGCTCACCTTTCTCCAAGCTGAGCCTACACTGACACGGTCTTAAATGTTTCTCAAGTGTCCCCAAATAGTGAGCAAACGTGCAATTGCCCAAAATAAAAACGAATGTTAATCTGACAAAAGCAAGTCGTTGCAGTTTCAGTGCAGTCTTCGATTTGCTGAGCTGCTTCTCACATGCAGTCATTTTGTCAGGACTCGGATGCTGTAGTGGATCAGACCAACAGATTGTAACCTCCTTGGGGGTATAAATTTGGTTTAAGAGCTGCTTATTGGCCAGCCACTGAGCTGGTATTGCTGGTTGTGTACAATCTACCTTTCTTTGAATCACAGTAGATTGAGAAATGGCTCCTGGTTTGTTATTGGGAAGAAGAAGAAGAGAGGGTGACAGTTATAACTGATGATATTTTTTTTCCAAATCAGCTCATGAGGTACCTCTTTATCAAGGTTTTTCACCTTTCCAGTTTTCTTAAAATACCAAGTGATGATTGAATGGTCCATTTGGGTTCTTTGACAACTTTTTGTGTAGTTGTAGGGGGAGCAGTTTCAATTTTTGCTCTTGACTGGTCATTGTCAACTTTTGGTGGCTGGACACTACACTCTCCATCTTTTTATAATCATATTTCTGTTATTCGAAAGTTTCATGCATTTACAATGTGTATATTGACCATGCTTTCCCTCAGGTACCACCTAGTGCTCACCATCCCCATCTACTTCCAACTTCATGTCTTCATTTTTTATTAGTAGTAGTAACCCTGAATCCAACTAGTGCTACCCAGAAGCACATGGGTGTACAGCCATCCCCTGGGTCATAGTCAACCTGCCAACAGTCACATCTGCAAAGGACAGTAACTCCCCCCTCCCTCAGCATCCATCAGCTGCCAATACTTCCTCTGACAGGGACCCTCCCCAATACATGCTGGAGCTGTAACTGTCTTCATCTTGGGCAGGTCTTGAACAGGTAGCCATAGATGCTGGGAGTTAACAGCAATGTCATCTCCAGAAGTCAACATTTCACAAGTCTCCATCCCATGTACCAGCTCTTAAATTCTTTCACCCCTTCTTTCTCAAGTTTGCTGAGCCTTGAATTGTGGGAGATTTATACAGATGACCCATCTCCAGTTCAGTATTTAGAGTTATTTATACTTGGCACCTTGACCAGTTTTGAGTCTACACTAACCACCACCCACTACAAACGCACTCCTCACTTTTAGGTTCTCATCTCCTTTGCAAAACTTTTTGAATCACCACTGCACTGCTGGTTCCTTAGCAGGTCCAGGGCCAAATATGATGTGATGTTGTGAGTTGTCTCTACAGATTTTTGACCCATTTTGACCTCCAATAAGAAAACTACTCAAATTTGCTTTTTGTCCGACATGTCCATACTATAAAATAAATAGCATGTTATAAGTCATTAATAAACAGATAATAAGCAAGAAATGTACATTGGCATCATGTATAACAGGAACTAGATAGATGGTTCAGTTAAGAGTGCGTACTGCTCTTGGAGCAACCACGTTGAGTGGCACACAGTCATTTGTAATTCTAGCTCCAGGGGCTGCAGCACCCTCTTCTGGACTTGGCGGGCACCTGTACTCACACATACACAGACACACACAAACTCATAATTAAAAATAAAATGATCTTTTAAAATGTAGTAAATAACTACATTTATTTAGGGATGTATTTCAGTATCAAATGACAAATTTCAACAGTGTGGAAACTGTAGATACTTTGGCACCAACCTAAAATTTCAGATTATAGTTATCATTTAATATATTTCATTGAATTTTTGTGGATTTTATACAATATATATGAATCATATTTGGTCCCCCTTCTCTATCTGTGCCCCCCCATAGCCCACCCACAGGACTTTATGCATTTTGTCATACATATTAAGGCCTATTGAGTCAAGTTTATGTACTCAGATGTCCCTTGGTGTCAGTTCATCCGCTGGAGCCTGTTCAGCCTGTCTAGCACCACTCCCTTAAAGAATATCAGCTCTCCTTCACCCAGCAGTGATCAACTGTCAAAGTTGTGGCCTCCTACCCATTTCCCTGGTTCTATGCTGGTTTTTGTCTGACTGAGTTTGCATGGGTCTTGTGCATGCTGTCACCATTACTGTAAGTTCATATGAGCAAGGTCCCAGGAGCCTGTAAGATTCTGGCACCTCCTCCCTTGGCTCTTAAAATCTTTCTGCCCCCTGAGCCCTGGGTGGGTGAAGTTTAATGTAGGATATTTTTCTGTATCTTAAAATTAATTCCAATAGATAATAGCTCATTGCGTGTATGGGTTGATCTTAAACCAGTTACCTCTGTTTGGTTGGGGGTGGAGGGGTGTTTTCATTTTGCTTTTGGGAGTTGTATCATTGTATTTGGTAAAAATATTAAGTAGATACCCAGACACTGAGGCACATGCCTTTAATTTCAGCACTCAGAGGCAGAGGCAGATATATCTCTGTGAGTTCAAGGCCAGTTTGGTCTACATAGTGAGTTCTAGGCCAAACAGTGCTACATAATCATACCCTATCTTCAAAAAAAATAGCTCTGAATTTGATTAGATATTGAAGAAAAGGAAAAAGTTTTGAAGTGTTTACATTCATTCAGGTGTGCCCACATTAAAATAATTATGGTCATCTTACATTTTTAATTATGTATTTTAAATATTCACAACATTACTATTTCAGAGATGCTCATTTCAAATTCAACATCCCAAACTGAAAATAAGTATGCCCATCTTGAATTTTCAGTTGCTTTTAAATGTATGTAGCTTTATGCATTGGTAAGAAATCTGTCTAAATCAATGTATCTTAGGTGTAATTTAACTATATGTAAAAAGAAAATTTATGAGGGAATGCACTACTTACAGAAAGGATGAATGTTTGACTCATGCGTGTGTGTGTGTGTGTGTGTGTGTGTGTGCTTGTTTGAGACAGAATCTCGTATATCTCAGGTTGGCAATGTAGATGAGCTTGGTCTCAAACTCCTGCCTACTGCCTCCACCTCTCAAGTGTTGGAATTATAGGCATGTACCAAAAGGTCTGCCTTGATGTGTCTGTCTTTAAAAACTTTCTCCTTTTGAAGTTTCCGTCACCAGAATGGGACACGGTGACTCCTGAAGCCAAAGATCTCATCAACAAAATGCTGACCATCAACCCTGCTAAACGTATCACAGCCTCGGAGGCTCTGAAACACCCATGGATCTGTGTAAGTAGCTCTCCTCCAGACACCTCAAGAGCTACACTGAAAAACAAATTCATAATCTTTATAGATTTAAAATAATTTTGAAGAAAAATATGAGGCTCAACAAATGCATTTTGACTCAAGGTGTTTAAGAAAGAAATTTTATAGTGATGAGAACCATCACTGTTGCCAGTAGCAAATTCTGATTTGTACAAATTACTAAGTAAATATTGTCTACAGTGACAGGAGTTAATAATTCCCAGATCAATTATTGACAAAACTCATGAACAGAGGTTCAGAAAATGACACCAAGACTTACTTTATACCAGAAAAATAATTTAGAAGCAGTTCTTTAGTTTGTCATTAAGTAACCTTTAGGAACTTACTAAGTCTAGAAGCTCAGAGTGGTTTTAGGAGAGTCAGGATGGCCAACATAATCTAAGTGTCATGTAGAAGCACTAACAATAAGATTGTAAGGGAATCCAAGAATTCAACAAATTTTTAGGGTTGAGAGTTAAATGTTGGAATGATAAATACAGTGCCAAGTAAACACAGTATTGAAAGGCAGTCTAATAAAAATGTGATTAAAATGACACTTTGAGAAACTACTGATAGTCAGTTCTGTACTTACTGTACATATATGTTTCGGCTTAGTCACTAATAGTCTTGGTAAAGTCATGCTTTCATCTTTAGGTAACATTGGCAACTGGAGGCTTATAAATTATAGCATGCAGACATCACTAGTTGAGGGTACTGCTGTACTTAACATGTTTTAAATAAGCTCAAGTCACTTTTTTTCCCTTTTCTTTCAGCAACGTTCTACTGTTGCCTCCATGATGCACAGACAGGAGACTGTCGACTGCCTGAAGAAGTTTAATGCTAGACGGAAACTGAAGGTAAGAATTCTTACATTATTGTGGGATGGTCAATTTGCTAGGGTGAGACATGACCTACCATAGCAGGAAAAACAACTTTGGTACTAAAGCTTTTAAATTTGTAGATACTAATAGTCATTCTTTAATTTCTGGATCTGAGGAGAAGGAAAGATCCATGAAAATCAAGCCCATGATGAAGATGTAGGCTCGATGTGGCAATGTGTACTGTGGTTTCTCTCCTCGAGGAGACTCTAAACCTGGCTTGAGAATCTAAACCTGGTTCACAGCAGAGTATTCTTGGCATCCTGAGAACCGTAGGCTAGGACTCTAGGAAACCAAGAAATAAAAGCAAGCACTCAGAAGTCCATGAGCTAGAAATAAAACCAGAAGATTTGTTTGCCCCTGGTATGTGTGTTTTAGGTCAAAGATTTATAGAGGCAACTATGATCTTGTTTTCTTCTTTTGTTGACAGGGTGCCATCTTGACAACTATGCTGGCTACGAGGAATTTTTCAGGTACATGCATTGAAGTTCCGCTCCTCGACTGTTTCCTCTGTTCTTCACTATCTTTATGTGTGTGTGTGTGTGTGTGTGTGTGTGTGTGTGTGTGTGTGTGTGTGTGTGTGTGTGTCATTTTGGAATTTAAGAAGTCTAATATTTAGGAACACTGTTGTTCAGGGATATCATGTGTTCACTCCTTACACACCAGATGCTGCTTGTAGGACTCCGCTGATACTGGACGCCAAGTTGTTAAACTGAGCACGCAGGTGTGGAGATACATACCTCTTCATTTTAAACCTTAGCATTTCAAACTTGGACTTCATCCTTTGATAGTTCATAACTAACTGTGAGGGGTTTTTTTTGTTTTGTTTTGTTTTGTTTTGTTTTGTTTTGTTTTTTTTGGTGTTTTTGAGACAGGGTCTCCCTGTAGCCCCAGCTGGCCTGGAACTCACTATGTAGACCAGGCTGGCCTCGAACTCACAGAGATCCGCCAGCCTCTGCCTCCCAAGTGCTGGGATTAAAGGCGTGCGCCACCACACCTGGCATGAGGGGTCTTTTTTTATCTCATTCTCAAAAGGAATTCTGATGAGAAAGACTTGAAAGAAAGAAGATCATGATCGTGGAACCCAGCTCTCTTTGGCTTAATTTCTTTAAAACTACAGTAAAATCTTGGCATTCTGTAGCTGAGATTCAACTGTTAAAGCTGTCTAAATTCAGAATTTACAGAGAACCAAACACAAGGGGATCCCAGAGCATAATAAGCACTCCTCAAAGTGATTCTGTGGTTAAAAAAGCAAACTACAGCAACAAACTAAATGAAGCCAAGAAGCTTCTTCATTGTAAAAATAACTCCAAAATGGACGTAAAGTATCTCAAACCAACAGGAATTCAAAAATCAAATGTTGGTAAATACTAATCAAGCACATATGGTAATGAACTGAAGCAGCAATTAGGCTACACTCGAGAAACAGAGTTTAAGTGTTCAGACTTAGAAGAAGTCTCAAAAATTGGTGCCCTGAATACTATTACTTAAGTTATTCATCTATTTGTTCAGATTTTCTTGAGCCTGGCCAGCCTATTATAATGATTTCAGGTGGCAATCCATCATATCACTGATCAAATAAATGTTCTTCACCAATTCCCAGTTATCACTTGGACCTGTGTTAAGTGATCACCACTCTTTCCCACTTAGAAATAATATGAAACCAGAAGCTGGCAAGCAAAAGTAACAACATGACAGTATAACAGTGCTGCAAGTTCAGGGCCTGCGTTTCTCAGCTGTTCTATGTTTCATCAGACGTGTCTGGTGTAATACAACCTTGCTGCTGCCTTTGACAACTTACCTGTCTTATAAACACTTGATTAATGTGACTGACATTTATATAGGTGAGTTCATTGCCATGTAATTAGGCACTAACTAATTTATATTACATTAAAATAAGTCAACATTTCACTGTGGCCCAGAACTCAATGAACCACTAAAAGGCAGAGTGATTTACACAGACTATACTGTTAATGAAGGACTAATCAAAGAACCTCCAGAAACAAAATTATGTATTTTATTGAAGTTTTAAATAATACCCTTAAGTATAAATTGGGCCTTTTAAAAATCAGTGTTTTCACCTATTTTTAGAATCTTTTTGTTTACCTCATAGATTCCTTTCCATCGTTCTGTGAACTAAAAACCCACGACTAATCTGTGGATTTTGTGTTGTTTCTGAATGTCTTAGCTTGAAAAGCCAACTTCTTTATCCATCGTTTCGAAATCAACTAAATGGCGTTAGACTCAGTTCATCTTGTAGTTGATACTGCATTTTAGTTTTGAATATTGTATGCATTCTATGTTGAACATTCTCATAAGTAATCAGTCCATAAGTATATGGTTATAAAGTTGTTTTTATTTCTTCTTTTCTCTGTGAATATGGAATGTATTTCTTGTGAGGTAAGGTGACTAGTAACCCAAAGAGACATTTCTGTATCTCCCAAGCCAGACTGCTGCTTGCCCTGAATCATAGTCTTCTCTTTGTTTCCTGTTCCAATTCAAATTATTCTGTTTCCTTTCCAACCTGTTAACTGCCAGAGGATTTCTTTAATGCTGCTGTTTGGCTCCCGCCAAACAGTGCTACAACTAAGGCAATTGTTGTACCATTTCCTCAATAAAAAAATCAGTAACTTTGTTGTTAAAAATTAAATAATATGTTTGCCTTGTAAATATATTTAAATTTTGCCAAAGTTAGAACTAAAATAATGTGCCAAACCAAAGGAGTATCAATAAATTACATGTTCATGTAGTTTTATTACAGCTAGGTATTTCTGCTCCCTGTGTCAAATTCTCTTTTGATGTGCTTAAAAGACTGTATGTAATTAACTTGAAATAGAAGTGTCCTTTGCCCTCCGTATTTATGAGTGCTCTACTTGGTGATTCACTGCCATTTATAGGTGTAGTACACACTGTGTGTGTACACCCTTTTGAAAGGATGGCTTGTAGTTTTGCTATGTTGAAGAAGTTCAGTAATAATAAAAATCATTGCTTCTGTTCCTCGCCTTGCTCACAGAACCCCTAGGAAGATGAAGTTTCTTATGAGACCCTATGCTTTAAAGATTCCATTTAGTTTTACAACTTGTCCCAATTTTTATGGTTAACTTTTCAGTTCAAAGACCATTGTCTAGGAGGTCTTGCTATTCCAAGTTCAAAGTATAAAAGAACACGGAATCCATTTTGTAAGAACATTTGCTAAGTGTTTAAAAACCTTGCCCCTGCTCAGTAAGGTACCACTTGATTTTGTATAGGTAGTCATATTTTTAGTAAAACTATAAACAAGACATTATTTAGCCAGGGCAAACTTTTACAAATGACTTTCCAACCTACAAAGAGGAGCATGATTGGCAGCAATGATATGGCTACCAAACTCGTGGTGCTATGAATGTGTAATACAATCTGTCAGCTAATGTCTAAAGATTGAAACCAACTTTGTGGATTATCAAAGACAGTCCAGTTACAGCTCCAGTATCCTTTTCGTACCCAAAAGTGAAATAAACTACATTCATACCACTGGTAAAGTCTTGGATTTTATGCACAAACTAAGAATTTTGTTCTAAATTCGTTGTGCAAAACCAGAAAAGTGATACTAGACCCCAACATCCTGAAAGCTCAGACTCGACGCTGTGACTTGATGACTCGAAGTGTCCTGCCGTTACTCGGCAAAGGCGGTAGGAGACAACGACCTGATCTGTCACCTCGCCTACCGATGACTCACTAAACTGATTTCACTCTTGTTTTGCAGCAGCCAAGAGTTTGTTGAAGAAACCAGATGGAGTAAAGGTAAGTTGAGCAGGTTTTCTGACTTTCAGATGCACATAACTTTAAAATGTTGCCTTCAAATCCAGGTCTTTGTAGCTTGTTTTTTATAGTCATTAAAAAAAGATGCAGGTTGAAACATAAACTAATGTAATAGAAAAGATGATTATTATAGGGGCTGGAGAGATGGCTCAGCGGTTAAGAACACTGGTTGTTTCTTGCAGAAGACCTGGGTTCGAATCCCAGCACCCACAAGGCAGCTAACAACTGTCCGTAACTCCAGTTCCAGGGGATCCGATGGCCTCTTCTGTCCTCACGGGCATTGCATGACAGGGGTGCACTTACATACATGCAGGCAATACACTTATACGCATAAAAATAATAAAATATTTTTTAAAAAGATAATTATATATGCTATTAAAATGTCTTTTTCATCTGAATATATATTAATTATAAAAAATAATACTTTTAAATATAGTTCTATGGAAACTGAATGTCTATATCCTGTCTCCTTTACTACCCTCCTAAATCACCACCCTATACGGTTTAGAGACATGTTCAAGGTGCATGTCCTGAATAAATATTAGAAAAATCTTCCACAAGATGACAGAATTCTTGACTTTCTTGTATTTCTAATCAAAATCCTACAGATTGCTTCCTACTGATCACATCTTGTTTCCAGGGAGTTTGCTTTTAATAAAATGTAACCTCATGTTTTACGTAGTAATGTCTGTTCTCTTTCCAGTGTATCACCTAATTGTTTTCTCAATTACTCTCTTTCTCTCCCACTGGCAGATGAATACAATCCTCAGTACTTCAACATTCTTGGGAATTAATTAATACTCTAAACTTTGAGCTTAATCAAAGTCAGGTGGTCAGTTCATATTGAAAATCATTTGTCAGTTGTTATGTTCATACTGAGCCATTTTCTCAGAACCTGTCTGCGTGTGGCTGGGGAGCTTCCAGATCAGGGGTGACCAGTTCCAGCACTTGCCAGGTCAATGATTCCCCTTTGCCAGTCATTTTCATCAAGTTGAATTTATCTTCCCCTCATTTCGGATTTCAACAAGGACAACAAATGTCTGCCTTTTCCCTAGAGTTATATTGGTAAAAATATGGTATTTTAAATTTCTAAATGTTTTCTTCTGTTTTTCTGTGTACTGTGCTATAATGGAAACTCATGGTGCCCATGAGACAATAGATTTTTCTTGTTATCTTTACAGAGGGATAAAAAGATTCACAACTTTCTTCCACCCAACTTTAACACTTCTTTAACCAAAAGGATTCTGTACTCCACACTTTGGCACTTTAAAATTCATCCAGTCATGTTTTTTGTTTGTTTGTTTGTTTGTTTGTTTGTTCTTTTCCTTTCTCTTTGACTGGTCAATTCAGAAAAGGAAGTCCAGTTCGAGTGTTCAGATGATGGTGAGGATCTCTATCTGCCAGATTTCTCCTCCTGTGAAATTCACACTGAGAAATCAAACAGCCTCATTTACCTAAGTTAGTGTAAGTGGAGAAAATTCAGGATCATTACAGGTCAGCACCAATCAGCTCTACAAATGTGACGCTTCACATTCATATTATAATGTTTTCCTCTTAATTTGAACATTTCAAATATAAGTTAAGCCCTTATCCATAAAATGTTAATGAGTTTGACCAACGACAAAGTCCCACTTTCTCTTTGAAAATAAAGAGTCCAGGACATAATGAATGCTTACTCATAGGAAGAAATGCTTTAGTATTACTTTTTAATTGATGTTCATGATTGCTAAATTAGTAACAGTGCTTAGATCAGGTGCTCTACTGCATTTTCCCTAGGTTACCAATAACGTGAACATCCTCTCAGAGTGGACCCATTCTAGCTAAGCACCTTTAAAGGAAGTTTGTATTAACTTCAACACTTAATAAATCTACTGCCTTGCCCATACCTCGCAAGAGTAATACAGCATCACTTAAAATATATGATTGTACTCAGGTTTTGAGCAAGAAAAAACTTTATTTCCGTAATAAATTCATATGTATGTTTAAAAGACAAATATTGTTAAAAATGGTACTTGAAAATGGTACCTTTGAAAGCAAGCTCTTCTGGCTTTTATTTATTTACTTTTGTTATTACAAATAAAAAAGACGATTAAGCTAATATTTACAATAACAAAAGTTTTTCATTGTACATTTAAACATGAGTAAAAGTGATCATTGAGACCCTCGTGTTTTCCATATCTGATGACAAATTGATGGTTTATTGAGATAGAATGGTTTCCATTGAGAGAGTAATGGGGTGTGTGTGTGTGTGTGTGTGTGTGCGCGTGTGTGTTCATGCATGAATATATATGGGGGTAGGGGATAGCTGTGTACTTGGGCTAAATTTGTGTACATAAGTATAAATGAGTCACACTTTCACTAAAATAAAGTAGTCCTTAGCAACTAGATCCAGGCTGCATTTTTTTTTGGGGGGGGGTCCTATCTTATTTTAAAACTGCAACTATTTCTCTTTCATTTGTGTCTGATATTAAGATAAATGGTAAACACGTGAGGCCCTACAATAAACGTCCTGATTATTCCACGGGAAGTGCTATGCCTTCTCAACACGCTCCCTCAAGAGGAAGTTGTGTGTCTGCATCCGTCTCCCCTTCCCATGTGTCTTAAAATAACATAAGCTCATTTTCTTGAATAGACACCATCTCATCCCATCTCTTTTTGGCTGTTGCACAAATTTTATGTTTAATTTTGTACAATTGATTTAAAGAATAAAATTTTAAAGCTATTTTCAAAGTGCAGATTGATGGTTTGATCTTCAATAAGTTTTCTACTAAAAGGAAAATTTCCAATATCTTCTCTTTTCCTGCATGTCACAATATGACAAACAGCTATTAAATAACACCGATAGCCAGTCACCACACAAATGTGAATGACTAGAAAAGTGAAACATTATATACCTAAATTATTTCTCTTCCCTTCAAGATAGAAGATAGCTCCAAAACAACATGTAGGCTTAAAGTATAAACCTTCCAGAAATCCCGTGTAATAATAACTTGTAAATAATCATTTGATGCAGTAGCTGTTTCTCTAAGTCCATAGGTACATTTACATTATGGAGCCTATTTCTGTAGAAAAGAATATGCACATACCTATATCATATGGTATATGAAAATGAATGTTCATTTAAATTCCTTTTTGATAGCCACGAAATATGTTATTCATGAGTTTAAAATAATGTTGATTACTACTTTTTAGTATTTCAAACTCATAGAGTTCCAAGTTCCCGCATGTCTGTACAGACTCTTCTGTGGGTCATTGCCATATTTATTGACCACCTGAGCTTCTTTCAAAACCTGACTCTCACAGTGGTAACCATATCTCCTTTAAAGATAAACCCACATCATTAAATGAATTATATTACCAAATGTATTCTTCAAGACTCATGGTAACATTGTACACAAACTGTTGTGTTGTCTCTCAGAGAACTGTGAAATGCAAAGTCCTTTCGCATTCAGGATGCAGAAGTGTTTTATTTTCCCACTTATCACTGAAGATATATTCCTAAAGGAGACCCAGATTTGTCATTTTTAAGGAAACGCTTTAATGCCCGCATTTTGTCAGACGATCCAAATTTTTAATTGGATATCTAGTAAACAAAGTAATGATGGTTCCCCAAAGAAAGATGATCTGTGTGTAACTTCAGGCTCAGTTATAAAATGAGAGGGCAAAAAGGAATGTATTCATACTGGTGACTAATTGGAAGAGTGGCAACAATCTAATAGGAAGAATGCAAACATGGTTAAAGCCATTCAGACGTGCACCTCGGTCGGAGCTTCTTGAGGCCACACTGCGTACAAAGGCAGCACAGCCAAAGCAGCCCCGCCGTGTTCCCGTTCTTCCATCATAGATGGTTCTAGCCTGTGTGTGACCTTCAGAGACTACAAGCGCTCATCATAGCTGTCAGACTTCACAGCGTGTTCTCCATTCATCCTTAGTGGTTCGCTACTCTCACGTCTGTCTCATGTAGACTGGTTGGCATGTAGAGACATTGACTGCTAAGAAGTTTAAGGCATCTCTCTGTTTTCTGCATACCCACAGATAAACAGCAAAGCCAACGTGGTAACCAGCCCCAAAGAAAATATCCCCACCCCAGCGCTGGTATACCGGACTCTGTGACCCTTACGTTCTTGGCTCTGTTCTCATCTCCTTCATTCGCTTCACTTGTGTAGATACTTTGTTCTTTGTTTTATTTTATTTTTGCTTTCTAAGATATATAACTTTTTTTTCCTTTTATTTTTGTTGAGGTGGTTGTCAAGTAGTATGTGTCTAACACAAGACTCTCATTGTGGAAGGTTGTGCTGTTCTCTGTAGTTGGGATTGTTGCATGCTGGCTTGGAAAACAGGAGAATGCGCTTGGGTTACTCTTAGCTCTTCTGGTGATGACAGCTCAAGATTATGCAGACAATGATTTCTCTTTTTGTGAGAAAAAGTTGACATCGAGGAGAGCTAACAGGATTCTGGCAAGGTGACATAAAAGTCGACCTTATTCAGAGTTCCATTCCATCTGACAAAAAGACAACATGGCTTTGTAAGACTCGACTTTCTGAGGTAAAGAGGCACTCTATCAGTTAAAGCTTTTTGTTTATTGTGTTCCAGATTAAAATTTCACTGTTTCTTCCAGAGAATGAGATTATATAACTCCGAACTTTAAATTACCAGGAAAAAGGGTTTTTTTTTTCCCCCATTTCAATCAAATACACATATTTAACAACTAAGTCAATTCTGTTGACTTATATGAGAGGTATTATGTTAAAATTCAAAATTTGAATACTGGCTATGAGTACACTGAGTTCCATACTATTTTCTTGAAACTTTTTCGTATTTTGATTTTGATTCCCAGAAGTGTTTTCTGTTAACTGGCCCCAGACTGTTTTCATTGACTTCATATATTAGCAGCTACTTTTCTTGGGTTAACCAGTTGGGCCCAATTTAAGAGCATTTGAAGGAAAGACATCAAGAGATTAGAGGCTTACTGAAGGCATAACTCAGTAGCAGAATATTTGCTAAGCTTAGCAGAGATCCTAGGTTCAATCTACAATCCTGCAGAAATGGGGAAAATGGGGGCACTTAAATGGGGAAACCATGGTGGAAGGGTAGACAATGTGAGATCTAAATAATGCTTAGCTAGTATCACAACTCAAGCCAAGAGACGGAAAAACAGCAGCAGATGTGTTTTCAAAGTGTGCAGTACAAGCTGTCAGTTGGGAAAGTACATACGGTCATATGGTGGAAAGCTTTAGTTGGTTACAGAAACTTAGATATGCCACGGTATCCGGTAATGAACATGCCAGTGTGCTACATGTTACGTAGCACTAAAACTATTTTTGCATCAGTTACTGAATATTGTTTTCCACTTGAGAATTTTTTTCCTAATAGAATACAACATGAAAATAATTTTTTTCATGGAAAACCATGACCTTATAGCCAAGGAGTCTGTATATAAAGTTCATAGAACAAGAATTTTATTTTAGATGTGGTAGCAGTGTTTAAAGTTACAGTGATTATATGATTAGTTCTAAACATTTAAATGAACTTTAAGACACTCCTTAGAAATTCTCTTGGTCTTTTAAAATGTATTCTTTAGGATAGTTTTGGGGCTTTGTTGTTCTTTTTAAGTGTGGCCCAAAGTTTCAGGATTATCCCAGGCTATTCAGCTATGTGTTGATCATAATGAAATGGTAGTCAGTTCTCAAGGCAACAGGGCTGAAAAAAAAAAAAATACTTTCACAAAGAATTTGAAGTCTTCGCAGGGAATTCTGTGCACACTGCTCTTTGGCCAGTTTTTATGGGACAGACATTAACGGGCCGTTCATTAGAGCTCTGTCATAGGGCCTGGTGAAACAGGGAGTCAGTGAGTGCCTCCTTAGGTCTCTAGACTACAAAGCGTGCCTGCTTGCCAATCAGGAATAAGGTCTTTTGCATGCTGCTTCTGAGCAGGGAGTTGTGTGATCTCATGGGCTCACCACAGACATTTCATCAGAAATTGTCAGCTGCAGCCCTGACAGCCTTAACCGCCGCTTGGGCTCCTCTCACTGTTCAGTTCTGTTGTCTAGCTCTGTCCTTCAGGCTACTGTGAGTGTACTTACCAATACAAACGTTTCTTTCTCTATTTTCTTCTCACTTAGGAGCCCCAAACTACTGTAATCCACAACCCTGATGGAAACAAGGTATTCAGAAAGAACACCATCTTGCCATAATAAAATTACACATCTCATCAAATGCTCACTGTAAAATCGATTCATTATCTGAAAATGGCAAACTAATCCTTTACCCTCTCCCCACCACACTTTCGTCTTATCCTAATTAGTCTAGACTTTTTTACAAGTAACAACGAAAGGAAACCTGAAAGAAATCAATCATACCTTAGTCAATAGACATATGAGTCCAGTTAAACATTTACAACGCCTTTGTGTCAAGATGGCTGTGCATCTTAAGCAATTCTATGTGGTCCTTTTTCCCCTCTTCCATTCCTGTTTGTACATTATACAAGAAATATACGCAGCATGGAATTTCAGGATTTCTTGCTATTGTACCATTGTCTTCAAAAGTATCAACTTGAATTTGTAGTTTTTTTTTAGTTTAATGTTGCTTTTGAGCTTTTTAGTCACATTCTATTCTGTCGTCATATTGGGGTTTTGTCTGTTTCCCAGTTCCTTGTAATTGACGCTGTTGCAGTTTGCCATGAATTTGAGAGAAATCAGGGTGTTTCATTTCTTGCCGAATGTGTTTGATGTTCAGTTAGGCATTTTAGAAATAGACATTTAAATACTTATGCTGGATGAAGACTCATGTGTTCTACTTGTAGCAAACTGTGTAAAGCAGGTTGATATCAGTACTTGCATACATGTCTTTGGGATGAAAGGAGACATTTTCTGAACATATTCCACACTTCTAGCTTACTGTTTTTTATACAGTATCATATCTAGGGGAGAAAACTACATCAGACTTTCCTAAGATTTTCAGTGTGGGCATGGGTGTTCTTACTCGGTCAACAAATATCTAAGGCATAGCAAGTACTTTCATCTCTGGTTCAACATTTAGTTGATCTGTATTCAGTCATTCAAGTGAAAACATGAAGTGTTATGTGTGTTCATCGGAGATGTATTTTATTATCATGATACTAGAGGTAGTCAGAGCCAGCACATGTGAGGATAATTTCTTTACTAACACTATCGAAAGAAAGGCCAAGCATAGCAGCCGGAGCGGACACCGCCGTGGTCCTAGCTCCGTCATTTGTAAGAGTTGCTGCATGCTCTCTCTTACTTTCATCAGTTACTTTGTTTTTACAGTGCATGGGTTTGCCTTCATTTTGAGTTTCAGTCTGATCACTATATCACATTAAGAAATGCATGAAAACTTTTCTTTGGTTTTGTAAGTGTGTGTGGAGGCTCTGGATACATTAACCGGTTTATCTTTTGTTTAAATATTATATATGATACATATATATCACTTTTTAAAATACTGAATCTATAAATGGAGAACGACTGATATTTTTATTACCTTCCAACATCTGCTTGTCATCACTGAACACACAGCTATTGACTGGAAGTTTGGTTCTAATTGTTTTCAGCTCTAGCCTTCAGTCATTCCAAGAAGATTATTGGGCCTTGTAAATACTGCAACATTTCTTTGCTAGAAAATATTTTACTAGTACATTTTAATGAAAACATTTATCAAACTTTTAAGAACTGTATCTTAATACTAATACTTACAGTGTACTTTTAAGTGTGCTTACTAATCTTCAACTTAATTTATAGTTTTACAAAGAAAGTACTTTGTCTTTTTATTGTGGGAATACATTCCCTTTCCAATGACAGCCTGTTTCTGATTTTAAAAAGAATGAAAAAAAATCTAATTGACCTTAAAAATAAATTCTTCATTCTTATCCCATTTTCCTAATCATAGACATGAAACATTTTCTTATAACTACTTTCTACCTATCCCAGCTTAACCAGAAAATCTAAACGATCTTAGCTTCTTCATCAAATAATGCAATGAAATGTCTTCTCTCTACGATGCAAGCTAGACAAATACTCGCAGATTCAGTGCTTGGCATAGTACCTGACACGAGAAGGTTCGTATTAATTCAGCTAAAATAGGCAATTTCTCCTCTTAAAAATACATACCAGAGCACTCTGTGTGGAGCACAACTACACGTTCCTGCACAGCATACATCTGCTACTTTACAGATCGCCTACATTGATACTCAGTCAGGTGTTAGGCAACCAGAGTACTCCCTTGAAATTTTTGCAGCATTTGATATTTTGTTTCTGTTGAAAGTCACTTGATGTATTTGTCCATTTGCATGTCGGCATATGCACACAGCCTACTGAAGAAATTTGCATGATCTGTGTGTGGCACCAGCCAAGTTTATAAGAAGAATCAGCTCCTCGCTACACGCAGCTGTAAAGTGTGTTTTCTTCTCCACAGGAGTCAACTGAGAGCTCAAATACCACCATTGAGGATGAAGATGTAAAAGGTACGATCCAACCACCCCAAAAGCTCCCAACTCAGAGCTCTGAATGGATCAGAACAAAGTTTGTTCCCAATAGCCAGGATATTTAGAAAGGAAGCCTATTTGAAAAGAAATTATTTTTTTGTTTATAAATACATTATTGTGAATAATGCATCAGGATATAAGCATGTCAATCTTCATTTCATGTGTTTTAAACTTAGCATATGATCTGTGAAAGCACGTCATTGATATCACAACAAACAGTGACAGATTGTAAACATACCAATCAAAAGTAATATTAACTATATATACACATTAGGTAATAAGTTCTTGACATTTATTTTATTTTGTTTGACAAATATTTCTAGTAATGGACATCTCTGCACAAACATACTGAGTATACACTGCTGCTCACGTTACTTACTTTTGACCACATCACTGGTTTAGAAGTAGTCTTTTTGCTTCAATTTCTGTGCAAGCTTGTGTTCTTGTTTTTGTGACTGTGGATGGAACTCCACCTCCGTAGTCCACTTGTCTAGAAACCATTCTGAAAAGAAAATGGTAATAACAGAAACTTAAAATAGAAATATTAAGGGAAAAGAAATATGTCTTAAAGCTGAAAGATGTGATTCAGCAGTTAATTAAATCTTAACTGGGAAATAACTGACCTAAAAATATCACTGAAGGCTGTCACTTTTTAGGTGGCATTAATAGAATAAAGTCTTGAAAAGAACCAGGAACTGTCAGACCAAGAAGACACGTGGGCAATTTAGGAAATGAAAGTGGTTACAGACCACAGTGGACAGTCACCTCTGCTGACATTTTCTTTTGGCTGAGCAGAAGAGCTGACGCAATTTAAATGTGTTCTACTTATAATACTAGTGCACTGACTTACCTCTGCTAGGAGTTACTCATGTCTTACAGTGCAAGGATGGATAGCTGTTTCCAGAATTTTATTTAGTGAGTCTGTTCATCATGCTTTTGCTCCTGAGCTAAAATTTGAACTGAATTGATTTTATTAATCACTGATGAGTGTCCATTCAATATAGAAAGTTTTGTGAACCAAATGACAGATGCGTCATCTAGCTTTTCCAATGATTAAGGACATACCATCCTTGTAAGCATTTCAGATTCATTCGCTCTTTCAAGTAAGCAAAAAGTTCCATAAGATTTTGATACCGGCTTATATCAGTGTTCAGTGAACAAGGAAGTTCCAAGTTATTGTTTCCCAGAATAAAGAACTGAGCGAGTAGACACTTGCAGCTGAATCAGAGACAGCTTATAAAAGGTATACTTTCAGGGTATGAAGTTGGCCAAGGCAGAGAGAGTTTAGGGCTCAACTGTTCTTCATACACAAAGGATTGAGGTTTGGCACAATGTGGGATCGTTTTCTGGATCATTCCCATAGCATGGGCTTTTTCACACATGCTCCATTACATATACTTCTATATATAGAACTATATTACATGTTCTTGATATATTACATGTCTTAAATCCCCTCTGGAGTGTGTTTTAACATTGTAATGAGCCGTACATAGGTCACCTTCAACACTCTGGAATGCCCTGCACCTGCGCCAGTGACAGGATTAGCTGGCCTCAGTTAAGGGTGTTCTCCAGCCTTCCTCTTTTTAGCTGGTTTTTCTCATTTCTCGTTTGCCATCCTCCGCTAAAGCCTTCTGGATCTCACCTTGCATCCTATTCTCTGGCTTCAGTTTTTATCCATGTTTCTGAAAATTTGTGCATCATGCACCAGTGGAACTGAATCTTCTTTCATTAAATAACTAATATAACTACGAAAATACATCTTACTATGTGTGTAGTTCACCCACCTAGGATTATGTTCACACCTTGGTAATTATGAGAAGGGTTTTTAATAAGTGATCTTTCTCATTTGAATTTCACTTTTGAGTTATTAAATAACTCATTTTATTTCATATAATTGAAGAATAACCTATTTTAATCTAGACCAGCCTGGTGTACATATGAGACCTTGTTTCAAAGAAACCAAACCAAACCAAAGAGTCTCAGGGATTTCAAAAATGGAGGCACTATTCATTTTAATAGTTAATTTACATACACCAAATAGTATTAAGCATAACAGAAATTAAGCATAACATTAAGATTAAGAGAAATGTCTAGTTGATAGTTGAGCACAGGTGCTTTCCTTTATTTTCTTGAACCTAAAAAATAAATTATTTATAGTTCTGCTTAATTATCCTAGTGTATACCTGGCCACAGAGTCACAGATACAGCACCATGGGCCCCATCTCTCTTCTCTATAAAACATATGCAGCCTTCTGATAGCTTATCATTTTAACGTTGAATGATATTAAAAGTCTTTAAGACTAGAAGATGCTTCGGAAGATCCACCTAGGCATCATTCTGGCTGTAAGGCCGGTGAATGATGACCGATCACAGTGATTTTATTGCGCTTACTATATTGGTGATATGCTTCTGTAGGAACCTCTGCAGTCATCACAGAAAAATCCTCAAGAAAGGCCTGACATAGTTTTACATATGTTTTGCATAGTTTTACATTTTAATTTTGTTCTGTTCACCCCAGGTTTGCCATAGCTCTGTGTAGCTTCATAGGAAATATATGTATTACCTGGCTCTGTTAGGAGCCAAAGTTACAGAGATCTCTTCCATCTAGGAACTCCTAGTCCTGACCCAAACTATAACCTCCCCACACGATCATTTCATGTCTAGAAAATTGCATTTCCTGCTCCCACTCTCTGTGCACTATGCCACTGAGGATACAAAGAACATTGTTATCAGGATGAAACACCCTACTTTCCAGCATATTCTAGACATGTTTCTATACCACAGTCATGTATGCTGACACCTGCTGTCCCCAGAGTTTTTACTGCCAAAACACCTGACACCAGCACCTAGATTCACATTACTTCATGGAAGCGTGTGGCCCCTTCATATCGTGTCACATCTTGCCATGCTAGTATGTGGTACTCAGCAGCTGCACAGGCATGACAGTGTTTGTCTTCACTGCAGAGAACATGGGTGGGTCACATAAGGTAACCTAATCACAGGAGGAAATTAAGTGCATCAGAAGCACAGTTCTTTCTCATGGCAAAAGAGGCTGCGTGCGGCCAGCTATGCCTAGAGGAGAGCAGAAGTAGTGAGTTCGTGAATGACGCTTTCTCTCCAAGGGCACCAGGAGTGCCCTGGAAGCCGATTTGAATAAGTCTCCCTTTAGGTTAAGAAGCTGGGCGTGGTGGTGCCTCCTATAATCCCAGTACTCAAAACACCAGGGCTATAGGATCGCTAGTCGGAGGCTTACCTCAGCTACATAAGAACAGCCCATCACAAAACAAAATAAAATGAATAACATCAGGATTGATGTCTAGTCATCTTCCCAAACTTGTAGTCTTCCCAAACTTGCAGTCATCCTGAGGGACTTGTTTTAATAGTCTTCTTAAAGAAGCTTCCAGAGCTCATTGTTTCCTTTC
This sequence comes from Nannospalax galili, assembly GCF_000622305.1. Classification (NCBI taxonomy): domain Eukaryota; kingdom Metazoa; phylum Chordata; class Mammalia; order Rodentia; family Spalacidae; genus Nannospalax; species Nannospalax galili. The sequence goes on from NW_008348078.1 coordinate 842,573, forward strand.
TCCAAAGGCTCACATCTTAGTGCCGACCCTTTGTGCAACTTCCTGATCTTCTGTGTTCAGAAGCCAGAGATTATTTCTGGTGCTGTGTCACGAAGCTCAGCGGTGATCTAAATCTCATGGAGAGTCAGCCATAGTGTCAAAGCATGGTTACTGCCATAGACAGAAAGTAGTCGTGGCATTGTACACTCAAGAGAGAATGTTCTGCTGAAACTACCTTGTGTTTCAAGTTCTAAAAATTTAGGTCCAAGTTGTGGAAATACCCATTTCCATTTTGAATACATTTCTAGCAAAGCATTAGTTTCGACTGTTATTATCCGGTGGTCACTATTAGCTTTACACTTGAAGTCGGCAGTTCTAACAGTGCTCCTCTTCAGGGGTGCCTGAGGTCAGTGATACTTAGCAGTGGTCTTTTGCATACTGTCTGCATTTGAAGACTGTCCTTTGATTTGTGGCTGTAGCCACAATTTGCAGGGCCTGTCGCTGTATGCCACAATGCCTCTCCACCTCCTAACCCACCCAGCACCGAGTACATGTCCACTTGTTCCACCTGCTGCTCTTTCCCAGCATGCCAGAGCTGTATATCACCTGTGGAAGTTGGGCTGCTGTTTGTCTTCTCTGTCACTCATCCTGCTTCCAGCATCTCACTTCAGCTCGCCACTCAGCAGCCACTTGGATCCCTTGCTGCATGCCATCTGCCTCACAGGCCTAGCTCAGTGCAGCTCAGCACCAGAAATGGCTAGCTCGGAGATGGACTTTGGGGAGCAGGGCAGTGCGTCCTTGCTCAGCATTTTCTATTTTTCCTAAGGTGATGGTAAAGAAACTGCATAGGGTGTTTGCAGAAGGTCCTGTTAAAGACAAAGATGCCGAAGACGCTGACACCCTTATCACTTCCATGGGGTCTGTATCTCATAATACCCCAGTGTCTGAGCTGTCTGTCAAATCTCTTGGTGAAAGAGCTTTATGTCTTGTAAATTTGTGCATTGGTGCACTGTGTGATCACCAGTTACTCAGAGTCAGCTACCCTTGTAGACTTGTTTTATTTTGTTTTGTGTTTGAGACAGGGTCTCCCTGTAGCCCCAGCTGGCCTGGAACAGACCAGGCTGGCCTCAATCTCAGAGATTCAGAGATCTGCCTGCCTCTGACTCCTGAGTGCTGGGATTGAAAGTGTGAGCCACTGTATCTGGCTAGACTGCTTTTACCTTTCTGTGTGGGCTTTCCTGTGGAAGCTGATCAAATGATGCTGTTGCTCCCTGCATGCAGCTCACTGCTCGGCACCTGTCATCCACGAATATCTCATGTCTAAAAGACATACAAGTGAAGAAGCTCCTGCTTATTTTGCTGAAGGATTAGGGGTAACTAAACATTCTGGCAGGCTAAAAGTGTCTTAGACAGCCTGTAGTGTAGTATATGGTAATTTCTTTCCAATTTGGGACACAAAATTTCTCTGAACTTTTCTTTTTCCACATTTCTGCTTTACCTCCACACATTTGACTCTGCTGCATGTCAGGCTTGTATCTTGAATTTGTCAGTGATAGCTTCAGGCTGTGGAGGTGACCTGCTGAAAAATACAGTCAGCTGTTGTCAACATAGTTTAAAACAAAGTTCACAGTAAGAGAGAGAGAGAGAGAGAGAGGTCAACAAACAGCAACATGTAACTACTCGCTTCTCTCATTATATTTTAATAAACTAGCTTAGAGCTTCTTTAAATAGCTTTTCTTGAAAATTTATAAAACAATTATTATAGAAATAGCTACAGCAAGGCTGGGAATATAACTCAGTGGTAACGTGCTTCCTTAATATATGTGAGATCCTAGGGTCAAGCCCCAGTACTGCAAAAACAAGTAAATGAAGGTGTATGTATGCGTGTGTGTGTGTGTGTGTGTGTGTGTGTGTGTGTGTGTGTGTGGAGAGAGAGAGAGAAAATGTATGTATGTATGTATGCATGTATGTATGTATATAGAAAAAATTAGCAGTATTTTATGAAATATTGCAGAAATTCTAAAAGTCAGTCTTCCCCATCCACATGTCCCTTATCTACAAATTCAACCAAGGATCAAAAAATATTTGGGAAAGGGGCTGGAGCAATGACTCAGCAGTTAAGAGCACTGACTGCTCTTCCAGAGAACCCAGGTTCCATTCCCAGCACCCACATGGCAGCTCACAACTGTCATAAATCCTGTTCCAGGGGATCCGATACCCTCTTCTGGCCTCCACAGAGTCAGGTCCCAGCAAACCTGTCCATCGGTTGATCAATCAATAATCAGTCTCACCATTCATTATCAAAATTTCTATAGAAGGCAAGTTCTAAGTTATAATATAGTTGTATAGATATTGTGTATAAAGTTTTCTTAGTTTGTTCATATATCTACTTTTCCCATTACCTACCTTTTTAAAATTGTCCAATTTAATAGAAACTAAATTTAAAGTTATATATAATTTATAAACTATTTTATTACATTCTCTGTCTCGTTTATTATTTCACACTATAATATTGCCATTTTTTAATGAGTTAAAATACATAAAGTTAGAGCAGTGATCTGCCTGGATTCTGGAGTCTGCATCCTACTTCTAATTCCATCCTTTATTTGGCTTGCTTAGAGCAGGTCACTAGCCTCTCTGTGGCTCAGGTTGCCCTGTAAAAGCACAGTTTAGATACTGAAATCAGAAGTATACTTTAAGCTTTTTTCCTATACCACCATGATATGACATTATTAGCAAATTGTTATAAGAGATAGTTTTTAATTGTATGTGATTATACATTATAAAAGTAATATAATATAGATGTTAATAATATAAGCTATCCAAAATAATCATAGAAATACATTTAATTTTAGGTTAAAAAATAAATACAGTAAATTGGTGCATTTTTAGAGAATGTCTTTATAATTAGAAGATGGCACCTACTAACTTTATCTACATGTCTTACTAGTTGCACTAATGGAGTATAAAACCTGTAGGTTAAATAAATTCCAGTACAAAATATTATGGGGACATATTCCACGTTCCTGAATTATCTACCATGCAAAATTATGACATCATTATGTAAAGGCTGGGAAGGCGGCTTAATGTTCAAGGTTTGCCACCAAGGTGTAAGGACCAGAGTTTGAGCTGGGAAGGAAGCCTGGGTGTCCCAGCATGCCTGTGAGGATCTCCAGCCAGCCTGGAGTACACAGCAGGAAGACAGCAAAGAACCTGCCTCCAGCAAGTGAGGGCCACCCCAGGTCTCCTCTCACCCTCACACACTCAGATTGACACACAGAATTGTTTTTCAATATATATATTTTTTGGATTTTTGTGCATTTCCTACATCTTAATCATATTTAGACCCCCACCCCCATCTGTACCTCCCACCAGATTTCATCCATCAGTCATATATGTTAAGGCCTATCAAGTCAAGTTTGACTTGATACACACAAAATTTTTAAACTCAATACCTAAAAATCACGAGTTGAACTCATTCATTTCTGTACAGAAGTTAAATCATATTTATTGTTTTTCTTACTATTTTCTTTACTCACTGTTTTTGTACTCTGAATTTTATATAATTCCTAAATTATTTACCAGAATAAAATTCTTAAAATGCTCTCTCCCTTACTGAGTCTGTATTTTCTACTAATAAATGCATCTGAAAAATCCTGTGAAATTATGTGCTCATACTGTGATTCTTCCTACATGTGAATGAACAGCCCCAGCATTTTTCTCTCCCACAAATTTCTAGAATATAATCCTTTTCACTTGCTCAAGAGAAACTGTGTCTGAACTTGTCAAAAAACTTAATCTTTGTCCTGTAATACTTTAATTTTCTGGTACGTTATAGGTCACTCCAATTCAGATTAATATGCTAAATGGAGAAGTGTGAGAAGAGAACGGACACGTAGGGGTGCGTTACTGAAGGAGCTCAGTGAAAAGGACAGTGTGAACACAATCTGTATTCTTCCATTTGAAATGGTAGTGTTTCGTTCAATTTAGTGTAACACTTTGTAGACTAGCAATATGGCCCTCATGGAGGAAGTCTATAAAAATTGTGACTCTGAGTGGTAATGCACCTTAAGAAAAGGCAGATAGGTGAGAGTTTCAAATGGATTAGACTAATTTGAAATGAATTGTGGAGACTACATTCTAATGTAAACAACAGAGAGTTAATTGTGATCAATAGCATTCCACTGAACTGTAGGTCTGTGTACAGTGTAGAGGATAAGACAACTTCCCTAAACATCTCCAAACTTCAGATGGCTATGTAACATTGGCAACAGGTTAAATATTGGAAAGCACAAGTGAGATATAAGGAAAACTAAAAAGATGCTGTAAATTGAATTAGAATTATTGTAGATGGATGGATTTAGTAAGGTAGTAGTGTGTGTGTGTGTGTGTGTGTGTGTGTGTGTGTGTGTGTGTATGTGTGTAATGCATGGATTGGACTGATTTAGAAGCGTATATTTCATGTTCTTGTTTGTGCTTTGAGTTTTCCATTCCAAAGTTCTCTAGTCTTTCTGAAATACAGAGTTTTCCTAAGAATATTATTAAAGTAATCAATTTAATTAAGGAGGAACTACTTAGTCTTTTGTGATTTTTATTTTGAAAATTAAGTTGATGGAAAACTGCTGTGCTTTGAGGACATTCATAACTGTTCACTTATTTCTCTTTAGTGGAACTTGCCAGAACTAAATTTGCTGAATCTCCATTTCTATTTCAAAAGGAGATGATAGCATTATCTACAACTTTCAGATATTGAGAACTTTCAGATATTGAGAATGAAGAGTCCCTGTACATAAAAGCACAGTGTTACGTACACAGTGGTATTTCAGTGACTTAGCAGCTGCTGCTGTTATGAGCACCAGGTCCCTATTTAGTTACTAAGAGTGCAAAATCGAGTGCAGGAGTGTTACCGCACTCAAGGCCTCAGCAAAGGGCCGATGATACAGTCATAGTCAGTGCCTCTGCATTGTGCAAACACATAAGATGAACTCTAGTTCAGACTAGGGGATATCAGGGTTTTCCACAGGTGAGTGATACAGTCTGGTGTCCATAGGGCACATTGTGCAGCTGTGTGGCATGTGCACATGAGGTAGAGGAAAATAAATAGGATAGGACCCGTTTTCAGGCTGCCTGTAGGAGTTAACATGGTTAAGGCAGAGTTTATGTTTTTGTTTAAGGATGAGTGACCCTGGCTCATATCTGTAGGCTAGTGACAGCAGAATTGAGTGCTTCCTGTTCCTTCTTGAAGTTTTCACTCAGGTTGTCTTTCAACAATGTGTATTGAAGGTTATCAGGTGCCAAGCCCTGTTGGAAGAAATAGGAGCTGAACTTTTGTGGAAATTTACTTTACTGAGGAGAAGAAAATAAGGAACAACATTTATAGTTTTTATCAAAGACTCACCCTTGTCATAAAAATTATCAAGTGGGTATATAGTTGAATAAGATGTTTTGGGATGTTCTGTGTGATATACACACAAAAAAAATTCAACAAATTTTTTTAAATGCATTATTTGAGAAGGAAGCATGGATATTTACATCATGTTAATTAGTAGAGGTGATAAACGTTACCATTGAAATCTACCTGATGACTTCATAGACATACACAGGCGCCAAGGATCCAAGTGCAACCGATATGACTAGTAATAATCAGATCCATACAGATTAGAGATGCATGCGCCAGCATCTCAGTGTTAGTAGCAAAAACAATGACTCTCTGCAAGGAACAATACATTCTAAAATGAAATGGAGATTTTTTTTAAAGGTTAAAAACTCATCCAATTTTATGTCATACAGGGCTTATACTGAGTTCAATAATATATAACTATATTAATTCAACTGTGAACCTAGAAACTTGCACCCACTTGTGAAAGAGATGTACTGTTGCTCTGG
>NW_008348078.1:848540-899049 GCF_000622305.1 Nannospalax galili
CACTTGTGAAAGAGATGTACTCTTGCTCTGGAGTGTGTTACTGAATATGTTAAAGCTGTAATGAAATGCTTCTTCTAATCATTTGTTATTAAAAATGTTTTAAAAATTATCACATAATATTTAGCAACTTTATCTGACATTGTCTTGATGAAATTCCACCTAGTACATAATTTTATTATCCCATCTTTCAGAAGAGTAATTTTAAGCTTAGAGAGGTTAAGACATACTGTGACTAGTTAATGGGAGCTGTAATCACATTTTCAGCCACTGCTCTAAACTTTGGGAATCTCTAGATTCTCAACCCACACACTACAATACTGTATATATTTTTAATAATATATGAAACTATTCCAGAAAATTGGTGGCAAAGACATGGTACATTTTCTAGCAAACATGAAGATTTCCAAGGAAAGTAGTACAGCGTGGTCTTGCCACCTGCAAGAGTTGCTTTTTGCTCCTGAAATTGGACTGTCAGGACAAGGATGAGCCATAATTGGGGCATTAGCTGGTCTTTTGTACAGAGCCACCCAAGAAGCTTGAAATCATGTTACTTACCAAGGTTTACCTCTAAGACTATAAAGAAAGAAATGTCTTGGCTTTATTGTAAGACCATGTTACTTCAGTTTTGACGGAGTTAATTCTAGTTAATTCCTATACTTGTACATGTGAAGGGTATATAGCTCCGTGGTAGAGTACCAGATTAATGTTCATTAAGCCCTGGGTTTGATCGAAAGTACCACCAAAATAAATCAACAACCAACAATTTCCAATTGAAAACCACATTAGTACCAGGCTTGGTAGCACACACCTATAAATCCAGCTTTGGAAGGCTAACACAGGTGGATCACACATTCCAGGCCAGATCAAGATCCTGCCCCCTCCCCGCCCAAAAAAAAAAAAAAAAAAACAGCAGCTTCCTTTCTAAAGAGCAATCACTTTAGAGATCAAGCTTTTCAAAGGGGAATGAGAAATGGTCACGCAGTTTCTGGTTTAGGACAGAAATGCAGTGTGGATAATAAATTGTCCATTAGAACTCTGTCAGTGAACCTTCCCACAGAGAGCCCTGTTTTAAGTACTAAACTCTGGCTGGGCAGAGGAGGTTCCTTATGAATGTTGCATCAGAACCTAACCTTTACCAGGTTGGTGTGGGACAAGAGGCAAGTTTGGTTCAAATCGATGCCCGGGGGATAGGGGAGATAGATCTGACCCATTTCAGTAAGAAGTACACAATTGACAAGCCTGACATTGAATTGTTGTTTTCAAAATGTCCTGAGGATGCAAGCTTCTCTTTGCCTCACACAGGTCAGATTCTGTGGTGTTTTGATAGTTTCCAGATAGAATTCTGACTTTAGTTTTGACATTTTGCTGTTTTCCTTTTAAGTCGAGCCACTTAGTCCTGAAGGACCCAACATAATATTAAAATGACTGAAAACCCACTGTTATCAGAGAAACCAGCTATGGCTGGAGAGGCTGAGCTTGCCCTCGTAGTGTTCCTAGGCTTGTCTGGCCCTGCAATAAAACCAGATGTACTGTGCTGTTCCTCTTGAATGGCTTTTTGTTGTTGTTGTTGTTGTTATATTTTATTCAGTGTTAAAGGTTAACTTTCCTCCTGGTTACATATTTTCTTCCTAAAACTTTCTGAGTTAGGTAGTGTATTTTTATGTCTTTTGACATGTGATAATTTTATCTTGGCTATTGTTGGGCAGAATTCACCAGTCTGTCTTGTGAAACATGCCTATGACTTAGGTACAAAAGGACTGGCTCAGTGGTAAGTGCTGTGATCAATTTTATGGTAGTAGAATTAAGTCCTCTGCCAAAGCTGTTATTGTCCCAATGAACATGTGTTTGTGTGTGTGTGTGTGTGTGTGTGTGTGTGTGTGTGTGTACACATACATACACAGATACAAGACATATATATTCTTTCTATGGATGTGTTTCATGACACATAGACCAGAGGTGACACATCTTTAATCATCGGTACACACTGACAGTCTCACAGAACACGCCCCATTCGTTCCTCCTGCGCTCCAAGGGCCGTTGTTGCAGTCTGCAGAATTTTGATCAAATTGTGTTTCTCCTATATATCGCCTCCAGCCCTGTTTTCTATGTCTGTGTCCAAGTGCATCTATAAATTGTCAATTGAATTTGACATAACTACATCATATTCTAGCTCTTTTATGTCTCTGGCTCATCAGTCTTGTTTTTAACCCACATCTGGTCTTACCAACAGATTCTCTGGTTCCTCCTTCAAGACACACACTGGAGTTTTTGATTTGTCTGTTTGAATTGACTGTTATTTGCTGACTTCAAGACACACACTGGAGTTTTTGTTTTGTTTATTTGAATCAACTGCTGTTGGCTGACTTCACTTTCATCACTCTGGCCCAAGATACCGGCATCTTTTGCCTTTTTGTTTTCATATTCTTAGACAGTTCGTTTGCCTCTGCACTGGCTGTCTATGGTCTGTTCTCAAAACAGTAGTCAGAATACCACTTTGAAAATGTAGCAGTGTTTTGCTTAGAATTCTCCATTGCTTTACCAAGGCCATTGGAATCCATCAAGAGCCTAAGCCCTGAAAGCCTACCCTTGCCATCGGACCTCACCTTTGATCGCATGTACTATAGAACTCTTCTGGTGTATAAAGCGCTTGCTGTCTCCTTGCTGGTATGTCCTTATACACGTTGCCATGTACTTTGGGGCCTCTTCTTTCAATTCTGTCATCAAATGTTAACCTCTGTTTGAGATCTTCCATAACAACTCTGTTTTAAATTTCATGCCACCCAAATCCAACCTTCTCCATTCCTCTTCTCTGTTACACTTTTCTCCTAATATGTATCAGTTTCAGAATTACAAGCCTGCTTAGCTGTAACTACCTCTCTTTCCCCTACTGGAATGCAGGTTTCTTTAGGGCAAATATCTGTTTAATTGTTTCCATAGATTCTGAAAAGGTGTTAGGTAGTAATGAGAATAAGAAGTGCTTAACTGGTAGAGAAGGAATCATATTGGGGTCCAACTGTTATGTCCTAGCAGCCATTAACGTATCCGGAGCTTTCCAGCTGTTACACTCACATCGCAACCTTGATATCTAGAGGGTTTCTGTCTACATGACACTGCACCCTCATAATCTAAGAGCTAAACACAGAAAATAAACAGGTGAGGCTCAATGGCAGAGCACATGCTTAGCATGCATGAGGTGCTGCGTTCCATGTCAGCATCAAGAAAAGAACAAAACTAGAAAATACAAATTTAAATATTGAGTCCAAGATCTTCCCCTTTGGGAAAAAAGCATGATTCCATGTCTGTTGTCAGAAACATAGATGCACATATTTCTGTCTTTCCACTGTGTCAGAATTTATTGAGTAATAATAAATTCACAAGGCACAGCAGTTTCGATGGCAGCAACATTTGCCAGATCAACTCCCCGTGACCTGGACAGTCTGACTGCTCACAGACACCACATTGAGTCACATGCACAGCAGGGAGGAACTGTCAGTACATCACTTTGTACCTGTAGGAGTCACTCTCCTGTGACTCCACCCAACAGTCATAGCAATAAGAATGGTCGAGCTGAACAGACCCAATGTCAAAGGAGTGCCAGTGAGATGGTTGTGCAAGCCATTTTTCTACACACATGAGCACATGGCAGAGCACAGAGGGTCACAATTGCAAGGATCGAATCTAAAGGGACTGAGAGATTTTTTTATTCTTAGCATTGTTGCTTCTATTTTTCCATTTATTTTATATAAGTGAATAAATATCTGAAAAGGTCAATACCCACATCGAGCCAATTTACCAGATGAACATGGAAGCTGCCCATCTCCAGAAAGCAAATTTATTTTTGCATTAAAATGAAGTTAATTTTTTAAAATGATTGAGGGGGTTCAGCAGATGGCTCAGTGGGGAACAGTACTTGCCGTAGAAACACGAAGGTCTAAGTTTGGATCCCAACACCCATGTAAAAAGCAGAGCATGGCCATATGTGCCTGTAACCCCAGCACTTGGGGTTAGAGATGGGGATCCCCAGGTTTGGTGGTCACCAGCCTAGCTGAAGAACAGTGATCCCAGGTTCAGTGAGAGGTCTGTCTCAAAGGAAAGAGGTTGAGAGAAGCAGAGCAGGATGCCCAATGTCCTCCTCCAACCTCCATATATGTACATGAACTCACACACATGTACCAACATACATACACTATACACAAAAATGAATTTTTTTTCTTTGTCTTTTTGAAGCAGGGTCTCCCTGCAGCCCCAGCTGTCCTGGAACTCACTATGTAGACCAGGCTGGACTTGAACTCACAGAGATCTGCCTGCCTCTGCCTCCCAAGTGCTGGGACTACAGGCATGCGCCACCACACCCGGCTACAAAAACAAAAATTTTAATCATCGAGGTAACTCTTCTTTTTACTCACAAAACTCTTAAAATTTTATTTTAATTCACTATTGTATACTTAGCACCATATAACGCCAGTACATTTATTAATTATAAATTTTATATTAATTTTGTTGTATTCTTAAAAGTTTGTTTAAAGATGTTTTCTCTTTTAATTTTGCTTTTTATTTTTATTTTTATTTTATGTGTATGAGTGTATTGCCTGCATGCATGTGCGTGCACCTGTGTCGTGCAGTGCCGAGGAGGTCAGAGAGGGTGTCAGATTCCCCTGGAATTGGCATTACAGTTGGTCACCAGCCACCATGTGGGCGCTGGGAATCGAACCTGAGTCCTTTGCCAGAGCAGTCAGTGCTCTTAACTGCTGAGCCATCTCTCCAGCCCCTAAAAGCGTTTTCATTTTAATTGGGTAATCATTCAGAGCTTCCCTCTTTTAAACTGATTCTTTTATTCTTGTGTGTCTCAAGTGCTTTGCAAAGTGTATCATCTCTTTTGCCCTATCTTTTTACCAACTGGTAGAGGAGGAAAGACGATGACTACAGTAGGACACCCACTTAAAAAGGAGCACATCAGCAAAAGCAGTTAGAACCTTCCTGAGCAGGGCATCTCCATGGCACCAGTTCTGTTTGCTGTGACTGTTTCTTTGTTCCACGTCGTAGAGATGCTCACAGCCCACCCCCCCTCTTCATAGAAATTAATAGTGAAGCCCTATTATCTGTTGGTGAAATGAATCTATAGAGGATGGCTGGATTTATGATTGGTGTCACTATGTGTAGCAAAAGATGGCAAATGTTAAGGAAAGAGTTTCGGATTTTAGGGGAAGTTAACAGCTTTCAAAAATCATTATGATTTTAAAATTTAAAATATTTTATTATTTTTATTTTAAGTGTATGAGTTTATGGCTTGCATGTATATAAATGCACCTGTGTCATGCAGTGCCCACAGAGATCAGAAGAGGGCATCAAATCTCTTGAAACCTGGAGTTACATATGGCTGTTAACCACCATGTGGGTGGGTGCTGGGAATCGAACCTGGGTCCTCTGAAAGAGCAACCATTACTCTTAACCACTGAGCCATCTCTCTAGCCCCCATTATTTTCAAATTTTAAAAGAACAAAAATAAATTTTCTCTTAATGTCATTTGTTTACAGTTTGTATTACCAGTGTTTTCAGTTGGGAAAAATAGCATGTTGATGACCATTTAAAGTAGAGAATTTTCCCCCTACCTACTTTACTCAGAATTATGGCCTTCTAATCAAATACTGTAGACCACATTATTTAATCTTAAGCCTAACAAACATCTAAAGACATTTCTGAACAATAGAAAAATAACTTTGAAAATAATGGTATGTAAGTAGGTAGTTTTCAAGAGATTGCATTGATTTTTTTTAAGAGGTATTTTTCCAAATTTGGAAATCTTATTATAAGATTACATATTTAAATCTCTCTTCAAGAACTTGCTCATTTATTTATAATCTTTTCAAGAAAAGGGATGGCTAAGAAGGAACTTAATCATGCTGTTTAAGTAGATGAAGAATTAATAAATCTGAAGTGTGGTGCTTACCAGTTACTTAAGATAAAACAAATTTGGGACAAATGTGTAAACATCTGTGCCTGAATGAATGCCCACGGACTGTATACTGGACTGTCCTAACATGAGCAGTGTATTGCGAGTTACTGAGGCACATGGTTGTGATCATCCTGTGCAGATACTAAAGATAACCTTTGAGGTCATTCCTCCTCTGAACCTCCAAGTCAGTATCACCATGTTATCTCAATGTTCTTTTTACAGAGGAGTCCTATTATTACCTCATTCTGCATTACCATAAGATAGATTTCCTTTTGGACTGATAATTGGTTATCAGATAACTTCAGTGGTATCTAAGGAATGCCCATCTTTTAAATTTTTTATTTAGTTTTTGTTTTAAATTTTTAATTACATTGATTTCTTTAATGTGTGTATGTGTGTATGCTCATGTGTGTGCCACAGTGCTCACATGGAAGTCAGAACACAACTTGCAGGAGTCAGTTCTCTCCTTCTACCATGTGAGTCCCAGGGATTTAACTCGGGTCATATATGTGGAGATCAGAGGACAGTTTATGAGAATGGGATCCAGGGGTAGAGCTCAGGTCATCAGATTGGCAGCGAGTGCCTTTACCCACTGAGCCATCTCTCCAACACTATTTTACTACTTTTGAGGAAGTTTTTCTGTGTAAACAATGGTGGCCTGGCACCTACAGCTCAGGCTGGCCTCCATCTTGTGGTAGTCCTCTTGTTTCTGTGCCCCAACTGCTGGAACTCTTCATCCTACATTCTTCATCTCTCTTTTCCAAGGGAGCACTCACATGTCCCCCATTACTCCCTGCATCTCCCCCTCAGTTTCCCCCAACATACCTCCTCACAACTTCAGGGCTATATATTTTTTTTAAACCCAGTAGGTCTACTTAGTACTACCCACAGTTTCAGGGATTGAGATCATCCATTGGAGCATGGTGAACCTATCTGTGGCCACATCCTTAAAAAAGAATGATTCTCAATGTTTACAAATAAAAAAAAACCCAAAGTATACTGATAGATGACATGATTCTATACATAAAAGACCCTAAAGTCTCCACTGGAAAATTTCTACAGCTGCTAAACTCATTCAGCAATATAGCAGGATACAAAATTAACACAGGAAAAATCAGTAGGCTTCCTATACGTGAGCAAAAAAAAAAAAAAAAAGAAAGAAAAAAACATACCAAGAAATAAAGCAGAGATGCAATACCACTTACAGTAGCCTCAAAAATATCTTGGAAGAGGGGCAGAAAGATTGTAAGAGATGTGTGGTGGGTAACAAGGAAACAGAGTTTTCCAGGCTTCTGGGAACTTGCTCATATGAACTTACAGCAATGGTGATGGCATGCATAAGACCCATGCAAACTCAAGCCAGACAAAATCCCAGCATAAAAGTGGGGAGGTGGGGAATGAGTCCCAATCTTAGCTGAGGAACTATTCGCAGCTGATCACCTCTGGATGAGGGTCGTCTTGAAGGGAATGACATTACTTTTTACTTTTTTTTTTTTTTTTTGGGACAGGGGCTCTCTGTAGCCCCACCTGTCCTGCAACTCACTTTATAGACCAGGCTGGCCTTGAACTCACAGAGATCCACCTGCCTCTGCCTCCCGAGTGCTGGGATTAAAGGCATGCGCCACCATGCCCTGCTGGGAATGACATTATATATGCCGACCAGGCTCCAGAGGATGAATTCACACCAAGGGACATCTGGGGACACAAACTTAACTTGATAGGTCTTAACATATGTGAGAGAATGCATGAAATCCCATGGGGGAAACTGTGGGGGTTGCAGATAGGGGAGACGGTCTAAATATGTTTAAGATGTATGATGTAAAATCCACAAAAATTCAATAAAAATATATATGGAAGCCAGGTGTGGTGGCGCACGCCTTTAATCCCAGCACTCGGGAGGCAGAGGCAGGTGGATCTCTGTGAGTTCAAGGCCAGCCTGATCTACATAGTGAGTTCCAGGACTGCTGGGGCTACAGGGAGACCCTGTCTCAAAAAGACCTCCTCAGTCAGGAGTAGGGCCAGGAGTTCACCTACCCATCTATGCTAGAATTTTGGCTGGCTTGATCTTATGGAGGTCTTTACAGGTGACCACGGCTGCTAAGTTCAAGATTTCAACAGCCATGTCATGTCCAGAAGACAGCATTTTGCAGCTCCTCCCCCATCTTCAGATCTTACATTTTCCTGCCTCTTTTGTGTTGTTCCCTGAGCCTTGGCCGCGGGGGGGGGGGGGGGGGGGGGGTCAGTAGTCATCTTATTTAGGGCTCAGCACTCAATCTCCTGTTCCCAGCACTTTCACCAGTTCTGCTGTCCAGTGCAAAAAGAAGGTTCTCTGACCACAGTTGAGAGTAGCCCAGGTGTGCTGGTACCAGGAGCTGGGCCCAAACAAGATGTCATCCTGAATCCAAGGAAAGGGCATGAGCCCTTAGTTTAATTTTTTTTCTTCCATATCATCTCTTAACTGAAAGAGATACCACACCTGAGTGATTTGTGGAACATACTAATTAACTCTAAATACTTGGTGGTACTCACAGTGGTGCGCTAGTTCCAGAATCTTCAAGTAGCAGAACAGTTACCCAATTTCTTGTATGATTCAGCCTAATTCTTTTATATAAGTAAATGTGCTAAGTAATTACAGATAGTTTCTATATTAGTCAGGGTTCTCCAAAGAAACAGAACTGGTAGAATGAATATATATATGTATAGAGATTTATCAGCTTAGCTCACAGGATAGAGTCTGAGTAGTCCAACAGTGGCTGCACCACACTGGAGAGGCTGAGAGTCCATAGTCCACGTGGCTGGATGTCACTGAAGGTCTGACGAATTCCAAAAGATCAGCTAATCTTCAGTCTACAGTAGCAAGACGAACTCACCAATAAGAAAGAAGGCAAGCAGCAAGAAGCCAGGCATTCTCCTCTGCCGTGGTCTTTTATACAGGCTGCCATCAGAAGGTAACACCCACATTTAGGGCATGTCTTCAGTTTCAGATGATCCAATTAAGAAGATCTCTCATTTCAGTTAATCCCAGATCCAGTCAAGTTGACACCCAGGATTAGCCATCACAGTTTCTTTATACCATAAGACATTTAAGTCATTTTTCTATGGAAATATTTATCAATACTGTACACACCTCTTAATTTTTAAAGTAGTATTTCATTTTCAGGTCAGAGATGATTTTAGGAATTTACGGAATCTAGCCCTAGGAGTCTATACACTAAATGATCCCAGCACTAAGTCCCTCCATTCTTGTGTTCATCCCTACTGCTAGGCCAGGATAGGCTGTCAGCGATAACACTGTTAGTGCTTCTCCCAGCTAACATTTATGCTTTACTGCCACTTATAAAGAAAAGTACAAAGATGACTTGATTTTTTTTCTCACTTTGGCAAGCTTAGAGTGATAAAAGGACTGAGTACTTGCTGTTTTAGAGCAGGTTCTTGATGAGCAAACTTTACAACTTTTTTTTTGCCTTCCAATTCTTTTTTTTATTTCTATTTTCTTATTATTCAGAACTTCATACATGAGTGTTGTCTTGGCATTACTTCTACCCCTCCCAGTCCCCTCCAACTCCTCCCGTGCCCTCCACTCCCTCTTAATTTCTTGTCTTCTTTATTATTGTGACATATATGTATGTACATATACATTTAGTGGTGCTCACTGGGGATTAAATAACCACTCAGGAATCTCCCTCCCACAGCATCCATTCTTTGCCTAGTCATTCATCTTGAGATGGGACCCCACGAAATTTCCCCATCCATCTTGGTATGTCAACTGATCTTGTCTTTATGCAAATCTTACTAGATTATTATACTGTGAACATTTCATTGGTGCGGCTTCCCTATCATGTCTAGAATGCCCTAAATAGCAGCAGGTGTCTTGTCCCTCTAACTCTTTCGTTCTTTCCACCCCCTCTTCCATGATCTTCTCTGAGCCTTAGGTGTAGATGTCACATTGTTGATGTGTCATGTAGGGCTGGACACCTCACAGTCACTTCTCTGCGTTTGACCAGTTGTGGAACTTTGTAAGAGCCTCCATCTGTTGCAAAAAGAAGCTTCTTTGATGAGTGAAGTGAGGTACACTTGTTTGTAAGCATAAGAACAGGTATTTAGAATGTAATAAAAAATTATGTTGGTCTAAGGAAATGACAGAAGTAGGTTTTTCTCTGGGATCTATGACCTCTCCAGCCATGTGTACGTGTTTACAGTACCATGAATGATTTTCCTCCTATTGATTGATCTTAAGTCCAATTACACAGCTATTGATTTTCTCCAAGATAAAAGTGCAACTTCTCCACCAATAGAGATAGTTTGCTGGGCAGGTCATTGTAGTTTCTAGGCTTTACAGCTAGATAGGACCATTGACTGGTTTTCTCCCTTAAGAGCTTGCATAGTATTTTCTGATACTATAACAGCTAGTCTTCAAAGAGGAGGCTTCCAGGTCAGTTCCAGTTTGATTGTTCCAGGTTTTTTGTCCGAAGTATGCTGTGTCTTCAGCAATAGGGTCTTACCTTCAAGTTCTGGGAGGCAATCAAGGGCTGTAGCTATAGACTTCATTGTTTTGAGAGTCTCTTGAACTGCCTTGACCAACTCAAAGGGAGGTTTCCCAGCTTTGCATTGTGATTTTTCTTAGAGAGATAGATATACAAATGATTGATGACAGATAGATAGATGATAGATGATAGATAGATAGATAGATAGATAGATGATAGATTGATAGATTGATTGATGATAGATGATCTACAGATGATTGATAGATGACCGAAGATAGATAGATGATAGATAGATAATGAATAGATAGGTAGATGATAGATTGATGAGGATGTATGGATAGATAGAGACAGACAGACAGACAGACAGACAGATAGATAGATAGAGAATCCTAGTTTGCTTCTGTATTGCTATGATAAAAACATTGACAAGGAAAGGGTTTATTTTATATCACATCTCCCAGGTCACAGTTTATCACTGAAGGAGTCAAGGCAGGAACCTGGAGGCAGGAGCTGAAGCACAGACCGTGGAGGATCGCTGCTTACTGGCTTGATTTCTTATATAACATGGGACCACCTGCCCACAGGTGGTGCCTCCCACAGTGGGCTGGCCCCTCCTACCTCACTAACAATCAAGAAAATGCCCCCACAGTCATGGCCACAGGCAGGTCTAATAGAGATAATTCCTCAGTTGAGGTCCCCTCTACTCAGGTGTGTCAAGTTGACAGCTGAAGCTATTCAGCATATATAGGAACTCTTTGAAAGCATTCCTGTATATAAATTCAGTGGTTGCTGTGTCGTATTTGAATAGAGTCCTATTCCAATCAACCCTACTCCTTCGATAGGTATTGTTTTAAAAGCTAAAATAATGAATGCTCTCTCCAATGTTAACTAGTACCTGAGGCTGCTGAAGTAAAGATAAAGTCACTAAGAAGTAAGCTGTTAATTGCACAAGGATGCAAAGCCCAGTTGATGACAGGCACCTTTTCTATAAAACTATCAACCGCAAGAAAATGGCCCTAATTGGTACATTTGCCGAATGTAACTGTTCCCAAGGGTTATTTTTATTAATGGCAGCATGGATAAAGACAGCGAAGCCATGGCACTCAGATGTGTGAAACTGTTGTAATAATTAATTACAAACCTGGCCCAATAATTAAGCAGTCTTTCACCTTGTCAAAATAAATTCAAAGGCATTTAGGTGCCTCATTTAGGTTATAATTTCAAAATGTTGAATTAGGCACTGAAGACAATAAAGAAACGTGATTAATGAACAGCCGGTGGGAAATCAAGCTGCAGCTCTGGCAGATTCTGAATTTGCTGAGTGACTTGAGCAAGTCATTCAACATCCCTTCAAGTGTCTGGGAGCCAAGTAAATGAATTACCTCTGAAGTGTAGCCAGGAGTTAAACAGTGCATATGTGGAGAAAGACTAAGTGATTTGAATTGCAGTGTCAGCCAAGAGCAGGACCAGTAGATACACCCAGAGAACAGCTGACCATTTTAACTGTGCAGCTTTTGATTACTGAATAAGTAATCTTTAGGCATAATTCAATCAACATTTCAGCAGTTAACACTCTGTAAGCATCTAGTGAAAAACCACACTGTGGGCAACTAGGCCCCAGAATAGAGTTTTTCCTTGAGTAGATTCACCTCAATACACTGAATGATCCAAAATGTAAGCAAAAGTTTCACATTCACATAATTTGGATATTTCTTTTATAGCCTTTTTCTTTCCTTCCTTTAAAAAAAAATCTTTGAACATTGCCTGGAAATCCCTAGTTTTTCCTGCTTTGTCTGTGTATTATATCTGCTGGTACTCCATCTCCAGGAGTCTGCACCCTGATACTTACTCTGACATCCAGGCTACTGTTAGAGCAACAGATGAACATCTTCTATGTATCTAACATTTATCAATTATTTTAAATGTGCACTGTATTTTATATGTATTGTCCATATACTAGTTCATATATGCATGCATTTATACATATTAGCTTAGGACTAGCTGTTCAGAATACCAAGTGGTCAGGTCCTGCTCCGGATAGTCACAGTGAGATAAAATAGCTGGGTGCAGAGTCATCAAAAACAGCAGCAATACAAAGAATACCTACAAGCAAGATAGAAGAGATTTCCAGGCACAACAGAGAGTGCAGAAGGAGCAGTGGGAGGAAAGGCACAGTGGCATCAAAGAGATGAGGACTGGTTAAAGCAGTGAGTCCCCTAGGGCAGCTTGAGAATAGGTTCTGTTGGACAGAATGTGTCAGGAGACAA
This sequence comes from Nannospalax galili, assembly GCF_000622305.1. Taxonomy (NCBI): domain Eukaryota; kingdom Metazoa; phylum Chordata; class Mammalia; order Rodentia; family Spalacidae; genus Nannospalax; species Nannospalax galili. The sequence goes on from NW_008348078.1 coordinate 861,245, forward strand.
AGTTGGAAAAGTACTAAAGCACACTGAAAAGGCTGAGCTTTGACTTCTAGACTGTAGAGGAGGGGCCCTGGAAACATTCAAAGGAGAACCGGGTCAGCCCTGCTCTACACAGGGGGCTCTGCAGCCACAAGGGGCAAAATAGGCTGAAGTGAGCGAAGACCTTGGAGCTAAAAGCTTCTGAGAACCAGGATCAGATCAGCTGCAGTTGGCTGTGAAAGAAAGAAATGTCTGAAAAAGATTTGGCACAGTAGAAAGAACTAGTGGTCCACTGTATGAAGGACTGACTGTTAGGAGGGGCTAAGGCTTTGGGGTGGGACAGCTGAACAGACTGTTGCCACTGTTCAAGATGAAAACTGAAAGAGACACAACAGGTTTGAACAGGAAAGTAAACTGAGCTTGAAATGCCAGGACAAACACCGATGTTTAGAACGCAGTAAGAAACATGCTCACGCAATCTGGAAGGAGTCGCAGGCTCCTCAGCATGGCAGTCCTCAGCATGAGGTCAAAGCCAGAAGAGTGAATGAACTTGCCAAGGCCAAGCATGAAATACAAAGGCTTAGAATGTGCCCTGGAAATCACAAGTCCAAAGTGGGTGATTTTCTATGAGGTCAAAGAAAGTAGAACCCAGGAGAAACCATCCTGAAAGGTTGGCAGACTGTGGTTACATTAGTGAAAAGGAGGGAAAACGTAAAACGAAGGTGTTTGATGAGTTGCAGATGACTCAAAAGAAAAGTGTTTTCTTTCATGGCAACAAATTGGGTTACTTTTATCTAAATCATTTTTTTCAGTTTTTCATATTATGAATTTAATTGGGGTACTTAGGATGAACCCGGAGCCCCGTCCGTGCAAGCTAAGCACATGCTGTGCTGTTGAGCTACACCCTCAGCCCCAGTTTTACATTTTTGAAGGTTATCAAACCATCACCAAATAAAGCAGCATTGTGTATTGGAAAGGCTACTGGAATGGAAATTAGAAGCTGAGTTTGTTCTGGGTCTACTGTTAATTTGAATATTTATTGAACACTTTCCCTAGAACATGTACTGTGTTAGGTGTTGGCATTGCAGTGCTGCAGTACCCACCCCTTACAAAGAAGTAGAAGAAATGAATATGTAAGTCAAGGTCACTGAATGCTTTTACAAGGCAGGTGTAAAATGTGTAGATTTATACCATCCTTTGAACTAACCTAATAAGAAGGCCGGGGAAGCCTTTTTTAAGAAAATAGAGCTCAGTTTAAAAAAAAAAAAAATGTAGAAAATAGATATGGGGACAGTTTACTAAGAAGAGAGAACAGTACATGTCCAGGCCTGATAACAGGAAAAGGCATAGCCATTTGAAATGCCAAAAGCCTGGAGAGTAACACAGTCTTTGAGTGGGGCTGGTGAGATTAACAAGGTGTAGATTGTGAAAGGTTTCATAGTCTCTTTTGAAGCACTTAGGCTAACGACAGTGAGACTGTAGAAGAGTTAAGAAAGGAAATTATCAGAAGAGATAGGCATTTAAAAAGTCTGAGTGGGTCATCCCTAAACACATATACATGCAAGCAACACTAGATGGACTCTGTAGGATATAGATATAAAATAATAAAAATTTAGAAGAGGTCACAAAATTGAGAGGTAGTGAGTGGGATCATGAGGAGCTGAGACAGGAGAGGGAGAGAGGGAGATGCTACAAATATATGACAGTCTCAAAAAAATTAAATGGGGGGAGGTGGAGGAAAGGGAAGGGAAGGGAAGGAGTAGAAGGGAGGGGAAGGGAGGAGATCCAAAGTAGTTACAGGAGCTTGGGTAGAAGGCATGTTACAAAGCCTGGGCAACGATGGGGTACTTGGACTCAGAATGCTGCTGCAGAGCTGGACCATCATGGAAGAGATTAAAAGATAAAAGCAACAACTGGATTTGCAGGCTGGGTGGGTAGGATTCATGGGCAGTTCTTGCTTATACATTTCAGTGGAGATCCATGGAAAAAGCAAGTAGGTTTGTGTAGCGAGCATGTCTGTTGCATGTCACCACCACAAAGATCCAGTAAGCAGAGACAGGAGTTGAATCTTTAAGATGCGTTCTTTATTCAGAGCCAGTGATCTGAGAAAGCAACAGATTAGCAGTTAATACAACTACCAGACCTTTCTGCCATCTCATCCTAACCAGCAGATTACATAGGGAAGGAAGGAGTGGGGAACAAAGGCCATTGTCCCTGTGGTCAGGTGGCCAGCTTTGTCTCTAGCTAGATAACATAGCAAATATGAGAACTCATGATCAGTCAAAGAATTAAGAAAAGGTCTGGCTAAACGGTGAGCATTTGTGAGCACTTGGGAGGTTCTTGGCTCCATCTCCAGCATAAAGAAAAACAAGCAACATATTGAGTGAAGGGATGAGAAGATTCCAAGATGAGAGGAAGGCTAAACCAGCATACCTAAACCTTTGGGACAGTCCCAGGATAGCTGCTGTTGTCTGCTCAGCAAGAGTGGTGTCTTCTCACAACGTAAAGCATAGCCAAGGGCATGGAAGATCTGTTGAAACCTGTGCACTCCCTTATGGCATGATGGCTCTCAATTGTGTGTTTTGTTTGTTGACTTGTTTATTTATCTGTTACTTCAAATGCTAGAGTCATTCACAGTCTTCCAGACCTTTTTAGATTATGTAAATGTCAAAGGTGCTGTAAATTTGTTTAGGAGAACATACCCAATATGTTTATATGTCTGTATTGAAGGGCTCTCAGCAGGTAAACCTTCCCTCTCAATTAGTTCCCTTTCCTCCCTTTCCCAACACTGGAAATCCTCAGAAATTTCCTTGGGACCTGCTAGTAATCCGCCTAGCTGTGGGTAAGAGGGGCAGCTGACAGTCGGGAAATGCCTCAATGCTCTCTCCTCTCCTTAGTGTGGTTAGTTATGCATTGCAAACTCTCCCCACCTTGACTTCTAGAATGGTCATTTCTTATATACAGAAAGACAGAAGGTCAGAGTAGTAGACACTCTTCATAGAAAACAGCTACTCAAAGACCTAGCACAGTGATTATCCCCTAGTCTTGCTGCTGATGGGGGAAAGCTAGCTGGTACCCAGCCCTCCCTCTCCCTCTAGGTCAGATGCTGAACTTACAGTAATGGCTCAAACTCTTAGTGGCTACTAGCTGGTAAGTTCTATATACAAATGATTCATTTCCAGCCTTCTAACTTTCCTTCCAAGTGCCGGCTGTCATGTGCCCAGCCCAATTATGACTCATTCAAATTCCTTTCCCTTGGGGAAATGAGCACTCAGCAAGCTCCTCCAGGATAGTACAGCACAAAAGCATCCTGGTTGAGTCCCGTGTCTCATTTGGTCAATTCACACACCATTATTTCTAAGCATGAGAACTGAAAGACTGTTTGTGTGGCTCTGATCATGGAGGCCCAAACTAAAGTCAGTTGTGTCATGCGACCAAATGAGATTTGGGCAGTGGTAGTTCAGAGTGAGAGAAGGCCATGTGAGTAACTGACCATGCTCCTGACTCCATAATTTGCTATGAGGGGATATGGGGCTTTCAGGACCCTCCAGAGCTGTTCCTGAAGTTTCCACATTCTGTAAACAGCTTAATAAAGCCCCACAAGCAAGATTTTGTGTTCATCTTTTTTTCTTTTCTGTTACTTTAAAATATTGGCACTGCATAGGGAAGCTTCTCTGGTGAGAGCTGAAAGATGCGTTAATCTATGGATATAACAAGTCATTTGAAGTCCATTTAATACTATGACCATTTAGTAAAAAACTGGTATTTGCTCTCTCCTATGCCCTGTGACATGTCTAGCCTCAGGTTTCTAGGCCTGATATCAATGTCAGCTATGAAGCGGACCTTATATCTAACGAGAAAGTGGTTGGTTACTCCCATAATGTTCATGCCACTGTTTTACCAGTGAGTATATTTTGCCAATCCCATTGTTACAGTTCACAGGACTCACAGCTGGGTAAGGCTGATGATTATTTCTTCCTTCCATTAGCATGTGTAGCACCTTCCAGCACTGGATGCTAGCCAGTAGAGATGAGGCTTTGAAGTCAGCACCAGCTTGATTTCTCCTTGTTTATTCTACAACCCATCTATGCAGTGTCTTCAGCAATAGGGTTATGGTAGCCATCAGGTTCTGGTGGATAACCAAGAGCAGGGACAGTTGCCAATAGTGTTTGAGGGTCAGTGGGACCCCTTGTTATACAGCAGATGGTGATTAACACAGAAACCCACAACTGGCCAGTGTTCAGAGAACAAGAGGCTGCAGAGTGCTTATCCCTAAGTAGGACACCTATATCAAACTTCTGCATCCAAAGGCTCAGGGATCATTGAGGAAGAGGGGGCAGAAGGATTGTAAGAAGTGGTGGATGACCACAAGGAAACAGAGATTTCCAGACAGCTGGGAAGTTACTCATATGAACTCACAGCAATGGTGACAGCATGCACAAGTCCCATGCAGGCTCAACCAGACAGAATCCCAGGGAAGTAGATACGAAGCTCCAACCTTAGCTAAAGTACCATTGGCCACCAATGACTGTTGGGAGGGAGAGTCAGTCTCTTTCAAGGACTCTCAGTAGGTTAACCAGGCTCCAGTGGACAGACCCAAACTGAAGAATACTTGGGGACACTAATTAGACTCTATAGACCTTATTACATATATAATAGAGTACATTAAATTGGGCAGAGGTTCAGATAGGGGAGGGAATGTAAATACCATCAAGATAAGAAAATCCTAAAAATTCAATAATTTTTAAATCCTTAATTAAAAAAATAAAATATTGGCACTGTTTACAAATATAGTTTTCCAGTCAGCCATACCCACACGATAAAAGTGTTGTTGGTTTTAAATGAGGCTTTCATAGAAGGAGGAAACATGGGCAGCCACATTCTTCCACTCGACTTCTGAACAGCTCCGCACTGATGTACTTCATATTCCAGAATCAGGTCTGCTATCATGTGCTTCTGTCAGATGCACACTGCCAAGGCCACAGACAAGGCCTGTGACTAAAGTCATGTGCCATTGGCAGCATGCCATCCCTGCTGCTACTCTCCCATTCTGTCAATATGTCAATCAAATGAACAGCGGTAACAAATGTCGATGTGTAGAAGTGCGAAGAAACCCTGCTCTGCTATTTGATAGGAGTTAGAAGTTATACAGCTACTGTGAATTCTAACCTATGTAGTAATGTTTTTGTATCTCATAAAATGATATTTAAATTTGTCCATAACATGTTTTTAATCATCATTTTATATGCTACCTGATTATGGGGGCTGGAGTGTGGGCCCAGGCAGTTAAGACTGTTTCCTTCACTTCCAGAGGAACTGAGTTTGGTTCCCAGCACCCATGTCCAGTAACTTACAACCACCTGTAACGCCACATATATGTTGCATACAATCACACACATAAATAAATAATAAATAAATAATAAAAATTTTAAGATATTTTTAAAGCCCAGTGAGATAGTGCCAGTGCTGTGTGCATTTAATCTCTGCACTGGGGAGATGGAAGCAGGTGGATCTCTGTGAGACTAATATTCTATCAAGAAATTATCACTAGTCTCAGTTGATCAAATTCACGAATATATTAAACACATTTCATTTAAACCATTGAACAAAGCCTTTTTAGAGAATACAAAGGAAAAGAGGTTCTTTGCTCATAAGGAGTTTTCAGTTTAACTAGGAAGGCAGCTGGCACAGTGTACAGTTTAATAACAACTCAAACAAGTAATGGGCTTTAATGTAAAAATGTTTGACACCCAATGGATGGTACAGGCACTGCAAGTGTATAAGAAGAGAGAAGAAACACTGGAGGCCAGTGTGATCAGGAAAGAATGAGCTAAGGGGCGAGATCTGAACCAGAACAGTAATTAACTTTACCTATTGTCAGCTGTGAACATATCCCAGTCATGTTCAATGTCTGTTGGGTTGAGCAGTTTTACAGGGCCTCCCATCTGCTTAGTGTCCACATTTGCAGCAGCAATTCACAGGTCTCCTCTTACAGTATTTACTAAACGCCGTGAATCTAAATGTGATAGCTATCACAGTGCTGATGTCCTCATCTAGGGGCTTGCTTGACCTAAACAGTAAGATGCAAATACTACCCAAAGTTGACTGTCTCAGTGCAATATTAAATATTCACTCTGATGTTAGATGTTCTTTGATACTTTTTAAACTTAAGGTTTTCAGTAACACATTTGTTAATGGTGAACAGGAAAAAGTTTGCAAAGTCCAGTTGACTAATGTAGCAAAAGTGAATTTTACCTTCCAGGTGACTAGTTTCTTAGCAAATGAGGAGAGCCGTGTTAAATGCAGATTCTGAATCTGTGGGTCTGGGGTAAGACCTGAGAATCTGTACTTCTTACAGCTCCCATGAAAGGCAGGTATTGCTGCCCACTTTACACAGCCAGACTATGGAGAAAGGAACAGCATGCTTGTCCCTTACTACAGCAGCATCTTATATGCCTTTGCCCTTTGTCCTCAACCGTCTCTGTCTTTGCTTTTAGCACGAAAGCAAGAGATCATCAAAGTCACTGAGCAACTGATTGAAGCTATCAACAATGGAGACTTCGAGGCGTACACGTGAGCACACACACCATTTACTTTGCTTTCACATACTGGGTATTTTCTTTCTCTAATATTTTTATTCAGTTACTGTGCGTTTCATATGATAGATGTTAATCAAATTTAGAACCCATCCCCCATCCACTCTCCTCCCCCACTGAATTTCATGCATTCTGTCATATATGTTAAATCCTTTCTGGTCAAGCATTTGTACCCAAGTGTCCTTTCATGCAAGTTCAGCCTATCTACAGTCACTCCCTTAAAGAATATCTACTCTCCGTCATCCAGCAGTAATTTTTGCCAATAGCTCCTCGGCTATGGTTATGGCCTTCTGCCCATCTCCCTTGTTCTATGCTGGGCTTTTGTCTGATTGAGTTTTCATGGGTCTTGTGCATGCTGTCACCATTGCTGCAAGTTCATATGAGCAAATTCCCAGTGGCCTGAAAGCCTCTGTTTCCTTATATTCATGCACCAACCCTGGCTCTTACAATCTTTCTGCCCCCTCTCCTGCAATGGTCCCTGAGTCATGGATGGGTGAGGTATAGTATAGGAGTCCTATCCAGGGCACTCTGCAGTCTCTTCTCTAAAACAGCCAGGTGTGTGCATCACACTTAGTTGTATGAGGAAGCTTCAATGGTGAGAGTTGAGGGATGTATCAGTATTCTCTCTGCCTCCTGTTCTGCTACGTTCCATGGGCCTTAGGTGTAAAGGTTCTACTGTAGATGTGTCACTCAGAGCTGGGCATCTCTCAGACATATATTCTCTGTATATGACCAATTGTGGAACTTTGTAATAGCCTCCATCTGTTGCAAAAAAGAAGCTTCTTTGATGAGTGTTGTACGGTATACTTGTCTATAAATATAAGGATCCATATTTAGCATACAGTAAGACAGAGATAGGATTTCCTCTAGGATCTATGACCTCGCAAGCCATGTGTATCTGGCTATTGTTTACACTGCCACCCATGAGTTCCCTACCATTGAGAGGGCTGTAGGTTGAATTAGATAGCTGTTGATCACCTACTAGATAAAAGTGCCACTTCTGCACCAATAGAGATAGTTTGCTGTGTCCGCTGTTGTGGTCATTTAGGCTTTGGAGCTGGGTTGGTCCATTGATTGATTTTTCTCCCTTAGCAGCTTGCATAATATCTTCTAGAGTTATGAGAGCTTGTCTTCAGGATAAAGGCTTCCAGGTCAGTTCTGACTCCATTGCTCTAAGTCCTATGTCCTAAGTATGCCCTGTCTTCAGAATAAGGGCCTGAGAGGTAGTAAAGGGCTGTGGCAATAGCCTGTGTTATTTTGGGAGTCTCTTGGACCACCCTGACCATCAACTCAAAAGGAGGTTTCTCCTGTCTGGCACTGTGTTTCTTGTTATGTAGCCTTCAGGTATACACATGCAGTCGTGTTCAGATATTGTATATATTTTTCAGGGGTGGCTTTTTATGCCACTGAAGCATTATTTATTCTCTCTCTCTCTCTCTCTCTCTCTCTCTCTCTCTCTCCTGTCTTCCCCGTGTAAACTACCTCCTCCATTTCCAGTTAAATTACCTCCATTTTCCCCTTGATAATTCTTGTCTCCTGTTACCCGCTCCTTGAGCTCCTTCTTCCCCTTTACCTCTATGGTTCCTTGTATGCCCTTCCCTTCTGCCTTCCCAGGTGAAAATTCCCATTTCCCCCTCGGTAACATCTGTTTCCTATCTCCCTCTCTCAGACTGTCTTTCCTGGTACCTCTGTGATTCTTTTCCATTTTCCTGGCTTCTCTTACATCAGGATATATACTCACAAATAAGGGATTGGTGCTAAAATTTGAAAAAGAGAGAACGTACGTCACTTGTTTTTCTGAGTCTGTGTTATTTCACTTAGTGTCACAGTTTCTAGTTCCATCCACTTACCCGCAAATTTCATAATTTTATCTTTCTTTACCCCTAAACAGAACTCCATTGTGTAAATATAGTACATTTTAATTATCCACTCATCAGTTGAGGGGCACTTAGGTTGCTTCCATCTCTTAGCTATTACAAAAAAGAGCAGCAACAAACATGGATGTACAGATATCTCCACAGTAGGATGAGTCCTTTGGGTATATGCCAAGGAATGCTGTAGCTAGATCACATGGTAGGTTCACTCTTAGATTTTTAAGATTCTCCGCACTGCTTTCTGTAGTAGTTGCATGAGTTTACATTCCCACCAGCACTGAATGAACATTCCTGTTTCTCCATATCCAGCATTTAATGTCTTTTGTTCTCTTGACCTTAGCCAGTCTGACTGGGGTAAGATGAAATCTTAAAGTGGTTTTGATCTGCATTTTTCTAATTACTAAGGATGTTGAGCATTTTAAAGGTGTTTCTTAGCAGTTTTTATTTCTTCATTTGAGAATGCTCTGTTCAGGTCCTTAGCTCATCTTTTTATTGGATCGCTTATTTTCTTGCTCCTTTGTTTGGTTGGTTGGGTTTTTTGTTTGTTTGTTTCGTTTGTTTTTTGTTTTGAGTTCTTTGTGTATTCTGGATATTAATCCACTGTCGGATGTGTAGCAGGTGAAAATTTTCTCCCCCTAGTGGATTTCCTCTTTACTTCATTCGTTGTTTATTTTGCTGTGCAGAAGCTTTTCAGTTTACTTATTGTTGGTCATAACGCCTGTGCAACTGATGTCCAATTTAGAAAGTCATTTCCTGCACCTGTGTCTTGTAGGGCACTGCCTATGTTTTCTTCTAACAGTTTCAGAGTTTCTGGTTTTATGTTGCTCCATTTGGAGTTGACTTTTGTGCAGGGTGAAAGATAAGGGTGTAATTTCATTCTTCTATGGGTGGAGATCCAGTTTTGCCAGCATCATTTGAAGATGCTGTTGAAGATGTTGAAGATGCTGTCTTTCCTTCATTTTGTGTTCTTGACACTTTTGTCAAATATCAAGTGGCTGAAATTGCATGTACTCATGTTTGGGTCTTCTGTTATGTTCCATTGATTTATGTGCCTGTTTTTGTGCTGGAATCATGTTGTTTTTATGACTATAGCTCAAAAATATAGTTTGGGATCTGGTATGGTCCCCGAGCATTAATCTTTTTGCCCAAGATTGCAGGGTCTTTTGTGATTCCATATGAATTTTAGGATGTTTTTTTCCTAGCTCTGTGAAGAATGTCATGGGGATTTTGATTGGCATTGCATTGAATCTATAGATTGTTTTTTGTAGGAGCATCATTTTCACAGTATTAATTCTGCCAATACATGAGCATGGTAGGTTTCCATCTCCTGGTGTCTTCCTTTACCTCTTTCTTTAAAGAATTAAAATTTTCATTATAGGGATATTTAATATCTTTGGTTAGATTTATTCCTAGATATTCTATTTTTATTGAGGCTATTCTGAATTGGGAGGGTTTCCATGTACTCTTTCTCTGACTACTTGTAATTGATAAATAGGCTACTGGGTTTTGTAAATTGATTTTGTAACCTGCCACTTTGCTGAAAGTATTGATCATTTGTAGCAGTTTTCAGGTGGAATTTTGGGGCTCTCTTATGTATAGTATCATATCACCTGCAAATAGCGATACTTTGACCTCTTCTTTTCCAATTAGTACTCCTTTAATTTCCTTCTCTTGTCTTATTGCTGTAGTAAGAGTTTCAAGCACTATATTGCAAAGGAGTGGAGATACTAAACATCTTTGGTTCCTGATTTTAATGGGAATGCCTCCAGTTTTTCCTCCATTTAGAATGATGTTGGCTGTGGGTTTGTTGTATATAGCTTTAATTATGTCGAGGTATAGTCCCTCCAGTCCAATTCCCTCTAGGACTTTTAACATGAATGCATGTTGGATTTTGTCAAAGGCCTTCTCTGTATTTATTGAGGTGACCATGTAATTTTTGTCTTTAAGTTCATTTATATGGTTTATTGCATTTATTGACATATATATTAAACTATCCCTGCATCTCTGGAATAAAGCCAATTTGATCATGTGGATGATCTTTTTTATGTGTGTTTGTAGGTAGTTTTGTATTTTGTTCAGAATTTTTATGTCTATGTTCGCTAAGTTTCTTTTTTATGTCTGTGTTCGCTAGTTTTCTTTTTTGTTGTGTCTTTGCCTGGTTTTGGTATTGGAGTGATACTGGCTTCATAGAAGAAGTTTGGGAGTTCTCCCTCTGTTTCTATCTTTTTAAATAATTTAAGAAGTATTGGTTGTAGATCTTCTTTGACTGTCTAATAGAATTCTGTTGTGAATCCATGTGGGCCTGGGGTTTTTTTAGTATGGAGGTTTTGTATTACTGTTTCAATTTCCTTCTTGTAGGTCTGTTTAGGCTGTTGATCTCCTCTTGGTTTAACTTTGGTGGTGGCCATTACTTTATAAATTTATGTTTACATTTTCAAATTTAATAGACTATAGGTTTTTAAAGTATTCCTTTATAATGTTCTCGATTTATTTGCTGTCCGTTGTGATGTTTCCCCTTTCATCTCTGATTTTGTTAATTTGGATTTGCTCTTATTTTCTTTGGGTTAACTGGGCTAAGGGTCTGTCCATCTTGTTTATCTTTTCAAAATACCAGCTCTTAGATTTATTGATTCTTTATGTTGTTTTCTTTGTTTCTATTTCATTAATTAGTGCTCTCATTTTTGCTGTTTCTTCTCGTCTGCTAAGTTTGAGTTTGGTTTGTTCTTGCCTTACCAGAATCTTGAGTTGCACTGTTAAGTCCTTTATATGTGTTCTTTCTGTTTTTTTAATGTAGGCACATAGAGCTATAAACTTCCCTCTTGGGACTGCTTTTTAATTTCTTCTTTGACCCATTTATCATTCTGGAGTGTGTTATTTAATCTCCATGAGTTCATATAGTTACTAGAACTTTCACTGTTGATTATAATAAGCTTTATTGCACTGTAGTCTGATAGAATGCATAGAATTATTTCAGATTTTTTTGTATTTGTTAAGGTTTGTTTGTCCAAGTATGTGATCAGTTTTAGAGAAACTTGCATGGACTGCTGAGCAGAAAGTGTATTCTTTGGTGCTTGGGTGGAATATTCTGTAGATGTCTGTTAGGTCCATTTGATGTAAGATGTCATTTATTTCAGATGTCTCTCTGCTTATTCTTTGTCCAGTTGACTTGTCTATTGTACATAGTGGGATATTGAAGTCACATGCTATTACAGAGTTGGGGTTAATCTGCTTTTTATGGTCTTATAGTACTGTTTTTATGAAATTGAGTGCACCAGAGTTTGGTGCATATGTGTTCATGATTGTAATATCTTCTTGATCAATCCTTTAAAATGAAGTGACCCTCTATATCTCTTCTGATTAGTTTTCATTTGAAGCTTATTTTGTCAGATATTAGAATTGCAACATTTACTTGCTTCTTAGTGCTATTTACTTGGAATTTTTTTTTCCATCCTTTCACCCTAATGTAATGTCTATCCTTGAGGATGAGATGAGTTTCTTGACGATAACTAAAAGATGGGTTTTGTTTCTTAGTCCATTTCACTAGCCTTTGTCTTTTTACTGGGGAGTTGAGGCCATTGTTATCTAGAATTATTATTGAAAGATGTATATTGGTTACTGTCATTTTAGTTTGTTTGTGTTCTTGTTCCTATTTTTTCTTTCCATAATTATACTTTCCTTTGTTTTCTTTCTGTAACCTCTTGGGTATAATCATTCCTTTCTTAGGTCCTTTGTATTACTTCAATAGGGCTGGGTTCATGGACATGAATTCTTTCAGCCTATTCATGTCATGGAAAATTTTCTGTTTTTCTTCAACTATGGTAGATAGTTTTGCTGGGTAAAGTATTCTGGTTTGGCACCCAGGGTCATTTAGAACTGGGAATACTTTGGTCCAGGGTCTTCTGACTTTCATAGTTTGCATTGAAAAGTCAGCTATAATTCTGATGTTTTTCTTTATACATAACTTATTGTTTTTCTCTAGCAGCTTTCAGTACCCTCTCTTTGTTCTGTATATTTAGTGTTTTTACTATAATATGCCAAGGGGAGTTTCTGTTCTGATCCTGTCTGATTGGTGGTTCTGGATGCTTCTTGTATCTGTATGGGTATGTCTTTCTTTAATTTAGGAAAATATTCTTCTATAATCCTGTTAAAGATCTGGTCAATGCCATTGGCCTGAGATTCTTCTCCTTCCTGTATGCCTATGATGTATAGATAATTTGGTCTTTTCATGGTATCCCACATTTCCTGTGTATTCCCGTCCTGTGTGTTTTTAAATGTTTTTTTAAAGTCTTTGCTGAGCAGTCCAGTTCTTAAGCTTTGTTGTCCAGTCTTGATATTCTGTTTTCCATTTCATTCATTCTACTTGTGAGAGTTTCTCCTTTCTTTTCAAATTGACTTATGGAGTTTTTCACTTCAATTCCATCTTTATTTTGCCTTGAGTTTTCTTCAATATTTCTCTATCTTTTGTAACTCACTTTTCAAGTCCTGAATTCTTTCTGTTATTTCATTCACCCATATATTTGTATTTTCTTGAGCTTCCATCACAAGGAAAAAAAAGGGGGGGACTCTAAATACCATCAAATTATATTGTATGAAAATTGCAGTAATTCAGTTACTAAAAAGAAAAATGCCTTTTTGGAGTCTGCTTATTTTTAAAAAATAATTTTGTTGAACTTTTGCAAAGTTGATGCAAAATGTTTTTATCATCTTGCCCTTCCCTATCTGCACCTCTTATAACCTCCTCCCCAATTTCACATACTCTGCCACATCCTTACAGAAAACCAGCTCTCCCTCTCCCAGTAGTTATCGGTTGCCAATAGTTCCTCAGCTAAGTTTGAGGCTTCTTACCCCCTTCCCCACGTCTGTGCTGGGATTTTGTCTGCCTTAAGCTTGCATACTGCTACCATTGCTATAAGTTCCTGTGAGTAACTTCCAGCTGTCTGGAATACTCTGTTCCCTTGTGGTCATTCACCACCTCTGGCTCTCACAGTCTTTCCGCCTGCTCTTCCACAATGGTCCCTGAGCCTGGTAGCAGAGGTTTGATATAGGTGTCCTATTCAGGGATAAGAACTCTGCAACCTCTTTTCTCTGAACATTGGCCAGTTGTGCCTTGCTGGGTTAATCACCATCTCTTGCATGAGGAAGTTTCGCTGGTGAGAGCTGAGAGAGCATTGACTGCTCCTTGACACATTTAGACAAGGTATATGATAGAAGTTGTATAATTTTAGTGATTTTCTTCAGTCTCTTTCCTTCACTGACTGATAAACAAAAATGCTTAGATATGAAACAAAATGGTTAGCACATTAATTGATGAATTGTTTTTCTTACCACAGAAAAATCTGTGACCCAGGCCTTACTGCCTTTGAACCTGAAGCTTTGGGCAACTTAGTGGAAGGGATGGACTTCCACCGATTCTACTTTGAAAATGGTACTTCATTCTAAATTCTACTACATGACTTTATGAATTTTCTTTGAATTTCTTCCTAATTTGAAGACTTTTTGGCTCTTTCCTGCAATAGGAATTTTTACCTACAGCATTTTCCACCATGAAAACTATTCATGTTTGAACTGAAAAGTATGTATTTCATACCTGCTTATTGTACTTTGAAAAGTATTACCTTCCTTTGAAAAAATGAAAACTCCCATTAAGTCCTAGTGAATAAATAACATAAGCTCTACAATGTTATAAATATGTATTATTTGGGGTTTTTGTAAGATTGCTAATATATGAAAAGAGAAAGACGCCACAGCGTGCCAGGGCACTCAGTGTGGAAGAACACTGGTGCACATCTAGTTCTTGCTTTCAAACTCAGTGTGATCAGAGATGAGTGTTCGGATAAGTGTTTCCACTCAAATTGCAGATGTTTTAGTGGTCTCAGAGTAAACATATTTCAGAATAAGTTGGCAAAAACAGTTTCTGCAAGAAAGAAGCAAAGCAAAACCAAAAACTCGGTGTAAAATATGGATTCCCTTTACTCTTCTTTTTCTTAGCTCTTACTTCATTAAACTGGGTCACACGAGTCCAGGCTGGTACCTACTGCCTTCCAAAGAGCTCGTATTCTTTTATATATGTGTATAAAGGTTAGTTCCACCAGTCTGGTACTTTTTAAAAAATTATTTATTCAATAACAATATAATTAGAAGAAGCATTTCATTACAACAGCATTGACATATTCAATAACAATTTCCAGAGCTCAGATGCATCTCTTTCAAAACCGGCTGTAAATTTTTAGGTTCACAGTTGAATTAATACAGTTATACAATATTGTACTCAGTATAAACCCTGTAACGCATAAAATTGAATGAGCTTTTAAGCTTTAAAAAAGATCTCCATTTCATTTTAAAATATACTGTTTCTTACAGAAAGACACATTGTTTTTGCTAATAGCACTGATGTTAGTGCATGCATCTCTAATCTGTTATGTATCTGATTATTACTAATCATTATCAGTTGCGCTCGGATCCTTGCCACTTGTGCTCAGATTCTTAATGTGAAAAATAAAATCAAACTGACCCTAGGACTGCTCCCCCATAACAAACAGTATGCTGCTGAAGTTTTTTTCCAGAATGAAAAAATACACAAATGAATAGCATGTTATTTTGTTGCTGTTCATTTGTACTCTAATTGCATGCTGTGTTCAGCAGACAGTGGATAAGATTCAGGAGGCTTTGTAATTCTCCTTTTCCTAATCACAAAGAAGAAAATCTCACACTATACTGATAACTTTTGTTTTGAGGTGAATGAAATGAATTGATATCTTAGGCAAAAATACAATTTTAAAGTTGTATTCAAATTTAGTTACTTTTTAGTGAGGTCCTAATTCTGTAAGTTAATCATAAAATTGAAAATAAAGACACCCAGTGTTTGATCAAGTACAATCGTAATTTACATTTGCTAAAATTTATGTGTTTTACATTATGAAACCTGAATTTAAGGCAAATTGATGGATGTGGTATGGTGTTTGTCTCCACAATTAACATCATATAGTCAACAAAATAAAAGTGTTGCTGTTTGAGAATGTTCTGTTGAGACCCTGGGACTCAGGCAAGGAGACTGTGAAAAATTGCTTGTGTTGCTACATTTGGCTGGGCAAACTACTATAAGCAGGGAGGAAAAGTTGGCCCTATGATGAGTGGAGAAGTGGCCTTTAAGTTCCTAAATAGTGAGATCATGTAGAGAGACAGGATAGTAGCTGGGCATTTGGTAGTTAGGGACATGTGGGGAGAATTTGAGACAACTCTTTACCAACGGATCTGAAAGTAAAGTGTTCTCTAACAGAAATACTACCACTCATTTCAACTGCCCCAGGGGCCCTTCACATAAAGACAGAGACTTCTCGGTGTAGGTGGGCCAGGCCTTCTCTGTCTCTCTCCATACGATGACTTCTGTTTGAAGTCCCTTCCCATTATAGGTAAATGCATCTCTTCAGCTTCCCTGCCTAATGAATCAAACTTGCCAGAATAGCACAAACGGTCTACACCTCAGAGAAAATAGACTTTTGTGTTTTTTTCTTTCCTTATGTCTACTTTATACAGTACCCAACACTCAGTTACTACAGATAGATCCACAAATCAAGGTGTGAATGAATACCATTCTAGTCATTGATTCCCAACTGGAGTTAACCTTGACTACATAGGATCTTATTTTTTTTTCTTTTTATCTTATTCTCTTTTAGCTTTGTCCAAAAGCAATAAACCAATTCACACTATCATCCTGAACCCTCACGTGCACCTGGTGGGGGACGACGCGGCCTGCATAGCATACATCCGGCTGACACAGTACATGGACGGCAGTGGGATGCCAAGGACAATGCAGTCGGAAGAGACGCGTGTGTGGCACCGCCGGGATGGAAAGTGGCAGAACGTTCACTTTCATCGCTCAGGGTCACCAACAGTACCCATCAAGTAAATATTCACAGGTGCTCAGCTTCCCTGTTAACATGCTGGGGGCCAGCTCCTTCTACATATTCTGCTGATAAGGGGTGGAACCTGATATTTAATGCTAGTCATTGCTTATATTGGTGGAAATAATGGCCTTCATGGAAAGGTCTACCGTTCTCTGGAAGGGTCAATCAGATCAGCCATTTGTGGGTTGGAGTCTTCCATAAAGCAGTGCTCAATAATTTTCAATAGAAACTAGAAAATACCCTATCAAGCTGATACGGTTTGTGTAATAAGGTAAGATAGTTGTGACTTCATTTTCCGAACTGGCTGAAGAAAGGGATGTGATAGGAAACCAAAGGGTAGTATTTCCAACACTGCCAGAAAGTTTGCTTCATGGATGAACCCTGGGGCTCATTCACTCACATTAGACAAATTTATAAGGCAACCTTTAAAAAGAAAATATCAGGTAGTATAGTGTACTCTCTCCTCAGCATACCTCAGGTGTCACGTTTAACTTCCAGTCAACAATCTGAGAAATATATATTTCACATCTCCATGTGCCTCTCTTATGCCGGGTACAGTGTATGGTAAAAGGCATTGCCTGCAGGAAACATATGTTCTACATGAGAAAACAACCAATCACGAACACAATGGGAAAAGAGCTATCTAATCAATTTCAGAGTTGAGTGAAATGAATAACTAATGTAGCAACCTGTTTATAGTGTTTTCATCTCCACTGTGCAAACAAGATAGAATTCTGAACAAGATCTTACACAAGGAGCATCATGAAGAAAAGTACATGGCTACAGGAAGGAAGGGTAGCTCCCTTCAGTAATGAGGGATGGTGGGAAGCAGTTGCATCAGTAAGTGGGATGAGCTGAAAGCAAGATGGGAGTTTAGTCCCAGTTGGGAGAAGTCCGGCCCACTCGTTGTCTCTTGCTGGAATACCCTGTTAAGAGTTAAGGATGTGAAATAAGGAGTCGGGTCCATACAAACAGCCACTAGGTTTACTCCAGAGAATCCGTTATGATTTCTCGATTTGGTGATAGATTATCAAACATAGTGGTATTCAAAGGCCTTCTCTATAGTCTTAATAAGTATATATCACTTTTGGATATATGAAAAAGTGGACCAATAAAAATAAAAACCAAGCCAACCAAAAATAACACAAAAGGTTGAAATTCATCCTAAAACAATAGCTGTGTGATCAAGAGGAAGACACAGAGGGAATAAGAAAATAAAGGTTTTGAGTGTTTCTGTTTTTTTTTAACTTTAAAAAAAATTGAGAATTTCATACGTGCATATAAGGTGTTTTGAATGAGGTACACCACAAATTGTTAGTTAATATCGGTGTGATGGGTATGTTAGTACAGAACCAGGGGGCTAGGTTTTCTGCAATTTCCTGAAGTTTTAATGGGATAGAGCCTATTTAAGAAAACTTCCTTTCTTCCAGGTGGCTTAAATGGGGCCTGTCTTAATAGGCCAGCCTGTATTCCAAATGAGAAAGAGAACTTCTCAGGAGACACCTCTCTGTGGCAAAACATATGAGTCCTGTAAATAGCATCCTGCCCATGACTCGTTGCAATGGGAGCTAATGACTAGAAAACTGCGTGGGTGTTTTTCTTCCTTTTGTGGACGGCTGTTCAGCATTAGACTTAAGGAAACACATATAAGGTCTTTGAAAATCCATTGCAATTTTGTGTGAGACCTTCATTCTAATGTTCAGCACCACTTTTATCATATCACCCTTACGTTAAAGGTAATAAACACCAAGAAGGACCTTTTTCCAACATTTGGGTTGCACCATTTTAGCATCTTGGAGTTCTCACATTAAAAGTCAGTTATGTCTAGGTTAATTCAGACAATTCTCAGTTATCTAGACCAGTTTATATTACGCTTTAGAATCCTTTGGTGTCTCAAATTTTTTGCAGTTACAGTTCTGCTTAACATTTGGCAGAAGTTAATACATATGTGAGCATGAGATGCCTGAGGTCAACGGCGCTAGAGTAGGAAGGCAGGCCACAACAGGATGTCCAGCTACACTGGAAATACAGAGGCAATTCCCTGGATAACTGAAAGTTGACTGCGCTGTGGTTTCTGAAAATTTCTCTCTTAAACTGGGCTTAGGGTACAGAAATTTTGTGGTGTTTATATTTTCCCATGACAGGGCACTTTTAAGAAACAAGGCTCTCAACTGTTCCTCTAAAGAACTGAATAATAAGCCAAGGCGGTGGCGCACGCCTGTAGTCCCAGCACTTGGGAGGCTGAGGCAGGCAGATCTCTGTGAGTTCAAGGCCAGCCTGATCTACATAGTGAGTTCCAGGACAGCTGGGGCTACAGGGAGACCCTGCTTCAAAAAGACCAAAAAAAAAAGAACTGAATAATAATAATCATGATTTCCCCACTGTTGAGGCTTCATTATACCCTGTTGATATAAAGAAGACACAAGCTCAGGAATAACTTGAACTTTAAGTTTCTTTCAACCAAATACTAATATGAATTTACTAAAATTTGTCTGATCAATATGAATGTTTAAACGTATATTTAATATCACAATTGAGGCCTGTGCTGCCTTTTCTTTCTTTTTCACTTGACTTTGTGTAAATATATAGATACTATTGATTGTCCATTTTATGTCTTTGTTGAACATGAATATTTTATCTTCTAATGATCACAGGTAAAGATCTTATCCTTCAAACCTGAACTTTAGCTAAGTTATAAAACTGTAGTATTACCTGTGGCAAAAGTTTGGTATTTTGTAAAGACAGCATAATTGATCTCTTCCCCCCCCTTTCTCCTTTCAGCTAATTTTCAGCAGTGCCAGCTCTGCATTCTGTTCTCAAGGCATCTGGAGGGTAACCCTAGGATGTGCTCTCCTCCTCTTCATGCATGTTTCTGAGTGCATGAAGTTGTGAAGGTCCTACATGTAAAGCATATGTGATGCGTCACCTTGTCATAGATTCCTTCCTACACATCATTTACACTCCAACTACCAGATGGATGGTCCATGCAAACTGAAATTACTGTTGGCAAACAATAAGGAGAGGGCAGGCAAGAAAATTCCACAATGATATAAGTTCAATTGATTCATGAAGTTTATCTGTTTAAGCCAAGATTTGAAAGATTTAACTAAAATCATTGTTCTCTGGACGACAGTTTGTAAGAAAAATGTAAATCTTTCTAGAGCTCTGCCGTTAATCTATTTTGGCTTTTTGTTCTGTTTTTGGTTTTGTTTGTTTATAGCAGCTTTGTACTAGCTCATAACTGGAAACACAGATGTCCTTTAAAGGGGGAATTCTTAAACTGACACCTCCATAGCAAGGAACATAGGGAACTTGGCAAGGAAAAGAGAGTGAACTGTTAACACATGCAGCACCCTGGGTGGGTCTCCAAAGAATTATGCTGCGAAAAGCCAATCTTGAACATTTATATACTATATGATTTCATTTACTTAACATTTTAAATGGCAAAATTATAGGAATAAAGAACAGATTGGTGGTTGCCAGGGGTGTGGGGCCAAGGGCAGAAAGGAGTGAGTGGCTGCAAATGGGCATCACAACAGTCCTGGTGATGGCAACATTCTGTATCCTGAGTGTATTAGTGACAATATTGTGGCTGTGAAACTGTACTGTAGACTTGCAAATTACTACTGGGAGACAATGAGCAAAGAGGACAGAGGCTCTCTGACCCATCTTCTAACTATAAGTGGAACTACACTTCAAAATGGAAAAAATTAAAAGAAAACATATATGGCAAAAAAAAAAAAGGTACTTGGATCTGAAAGGATCAGAATCTGAGAACCGTGTACCCTAAGAGAGGGTACACTTCTGTATTTAGTGGTAAAGTCCTGCCTCGGTTTTGTCATGAAATGGAGCCATGTGGGTCTGTGCGAGTCCAGGTGCATAGGTGTATTCCTCAAGCGCTCATGTCTGGGTGCTCGTCACTGTGCATCAATTGTTGCTTGCTGCTTTTTTTTTTTTTTTCACATGCAGAGAATTTGCATTTAATACAGTTATTAGCACCATAATTGCACAAAATCATGTTTTTTGGTTTTTAAGGCAAAATAATATACCTTCAGTTTCCTGGTGAAATCCTGGTAAAAATGATGACTTTTATCTGAAAGTTCTGATGTTACATAAGTGAGTGGTTATATAGGTAAAATCCCATGTGAATATAGAAGCAAGAGTCAGTTGATGAACTACCATCAAAGCCATGTTCTGGGTCAAACCATGTAAATGGGAAGAATTCACATCATTTACAAGTCTGATCATGGACACGAAGCTCTAGGAACTGCCTGATTTTTTTTTTTCCTTCCTCAACTCTGTGTCCTGTTCTCTTTGCTTTACCCCATCCCCTTGCTCCTTTCCTCTGCTTTTCTTTTTTATTTTCTTTGGTTTCTCCATCCTTTTCATTATTATCTTTCTTTCTTTGGTGGGTAGTATATAAGAAAAGAATAAGTGAGATTTGCATAATGAAAGTAAAATGAAAATCAAGGCCTTTTGGAGGGAGCAAAACTAGCACTTCCGTCATTTTCACAAAATTGAAGATTTTATCAAAAGGTTTTTAATTTAGCCTATGCTCCCACTTGTACTAGTTATCCTAACCATGTTAAAATTGCAGGAACTAACTGTTAGGCTAACAGCAGTATGCCTCTGCTGTAACTTTCTGGATCTTACTGACTGGGGAAATTTCCAGAAGACAAGTGGAGCGTGACCAGGGTTCTGTGCAAAGGGCTGGTCTGAACCTTGTGGAATCCTGCTCATGTCAGTAGCTAGCATTCTCAAGTTGAAGAGCTTGGTCATGCTTCCCATTCTCATATGCATTGTATACTGGAGCTTTGTGACTTGTGATCTTTTAGCTTCCCTCCTCAGTCACAATATCGTTGTTTTTCCCCAAGGAGTTAGGACTTTCGAAGTAAAGCAAAAGAAAAGGGAAATGCCCAGATTTTCTTAGCGCTTCCCGTGTCTTCTTTGTTAGTTCAGTTTCTGTGAGACTGTTTCTCTGCCCTGAAATGCTCTGTACTGCATGGAGTTCCCATCAGCGTTACTTTAGCTGTAGTTACCCACAGTTCTTAGAAGCCTGTTTTTAAAGCAGAAGGGAAACAAATACAAGACACCCCCCTCTTTTTTCTCACTTTACCTTTCAGTGTTGATTGCTTATCATTTTAGATATTGTTGCTAGTGAATGTATGGTAGATGGGTTGAAGCTTTTCTGACAATTATTACACAATTTAAAACAACATATATTTAAAGTAAATATATACAGTCAACGTATTGAGCTGTGTTAACCTGCCAGTGAGATCTGTGAAAAAGTGATGGCCTCAATTTTCCCTTCTTAACTTCGTTTACCTTTCTGTGAAGCGGCTCTCCGTGGCACACATATATTTAAAAATAAAAAAAATAGGGGTAGAGGGGGTTGTGGTTTTTTTTACACTTGTAACTTAGCATGTGTGTGGTGTTGAAGCATTGCTATAGATCCCATATGTCTCCCACACCAAGACGTAAGGAAATTGTGATTGGTTCTCCCCACCACAGTTAATTACACATTCATCATCTTCTATCATTTTGAAACACTGCAGTTTACCATAGGATACTGTATATATTTCTTACCATAATGGTAAATGACTGATTGGTATATTTAAGAGTTAATAAATTTGTGATTTCTGCCAACAACGCGTCCTTCTTTATTTCTTCAGAAGAGGCATGCATGCATGATGCTGGCCAGCACTGTGAGCACAGTGGCCTGCCCTGCTCTCCTTTAGGAGGTAAGGACTTGAAGTCTGTTCTCTGCACACAACAGTGCTCTGTCTTTCCAGGGAAAACTTTGCTGCAAACAACTAAGCATCCTAAAAACCTCTAGATATGCTCCCTTCCATCTCCTACCTGGTCAAGTGTGTCTTTGCTAACCCAAATCTGATAGCATCCTCTCCAGGCCATGGCAGACACCCCACTGCTGCTATTCAACTACAACTTGAGCAGACAGAAACTCTCACCTGCTTTCCATTTGCTAAAAGCACCACACATAGTTTCTCTCATGTCTATTCATATTCTTATTCCTTACCTAGAATATTCTGCTCTTTCTTGATTGCCTGATTCTCACTCATTCATTCGAGTCCAGGGTAGAGTATCCTTTGTAAAAAATCTCTCTGGCAACCTGTGGGCATGCTTACTCTCAGGACTTCCAAAGCAGTCTGCCATAACTGCTCCTGTAGTCCCATTTGAAAATATACCTTTGTGTCTTCTTTACTGTCATATAAAAGTCTGTGTTGGACAAGAACTGTGTATTCAGTGTTGTACCCTAAAGTCAATCCTGGTAAGGAAGGAACAAGCTGTCATAAATAGCTGCTGAACTGAGGCCATACTGTAACTGGAAACCTCAAGTTGTTGCTCTAAGCAATTTGCTTCTTCCCTCTGAATCTTAGTTACCATAATCTTAGAATGAGTATAATTATATAAATTTAATATTCTGAAGAAAATGCCTAAAATACTGTTTGGTGGATTTTGGTATATTCCTGTAATCCCTACACTTGGGAAGCTGAATCAGGAGGGTTGTGGGTTCCAGACCAGCCCAGGCTACATAGCAAGACCCTGTCTCAAAAAGATTGTGTGTGTGTGTGTGTGTGTGTGTGTGTGTGTGTCTTGCAACTCTATTCTGCTCAACTGAACGTTCCTACTGTTCGTACCATTTCCTGCACAGGCAGCTATGCAGCTCTGGCTTTGCCATGGGCTGTTCTCTTATGTCAGTTTACTGTTGATGCAAAGGCTAGACAGATCCAAAATCTCAACAAAGATGAGAGTCAGAATGCTACCTGAAAGCAAGGGTGAAGTGGAGTTACACGGAACATTCTGGAGAGTTTTCAAGAATATTAGTTTTGAGTAGCTGAAATTTTGTATTTCTATGTAAACAAAAGAATTATATATATGAGAGTGACTTTAGAAGGCCCAACTTGTGAGTGATTTCACTAAATAAAATGCTACCAGCTTTATTTTTTGTGGTCTCCTTTATTAGATGGAAAAATGAAGATTTTGCCAGGCATGGTGGTGCATGCCCTAATCCCAGCACTTGAGAGGCACAGGCAGGCGGATCTTTGTGAAATTGAGGCCAGCCTGGTTTACATAAGGGACTTCAGGCCAACTGGGACTCCAGGGACACCCTGTCTAAATTAAATAAATAGGAATAAGTAAATAAAATTTTAGCTAAATTGGGGTGTTGTGTGTGCGTGCACTTACGGGGCTAGAGTCTTTGTTGCTTACCACTTTTTTTTTTTTGAGGCAGGAACTCTCATTGAATGGAGCTCACTGTGTTACTGTGTTGACTACAGTGTTGGACCAGGGAGCTCCTGGGATCATCCTTTCTCCTCCCCATTAGAGCTGGGCTGCAGGTGCATTCTACTACAGGTGGATGCTGGGCATCCAAACTCAGGTCCTCGTGCTTACACAGTGAGCACTTTACACACTGAACCTACCCTTCCTGTTGTTGCCTGTTTTTAATGAGTTACCAACATCTTTTAATTGGACATTTCATACATAAGTCACAGTTTGGGCTAAATAATTTCAAAACTCACATAGTTCTGGCCCATTGCTCCAGGGCTCGCTGTAGTATGCTCATAGAAGCTGGTGCTCTACTGAAAAGTGGTCTGTTGCTGCCCACATGCACAGAGGCAGCAATTCTTGGAATTTTCCACCAGCTCTCTGAACACTGGAAGGTTTGACCCCTTTCTCTTTTTTAAAACTTTTTATTGAACTTTGCAAATTTCATATATTTTGATCATATTTGGACACCCTCCCCTGTATGTACTCTCTTAATACACCCCACCCAGGGGCTGGAGAGGTGGTTCATCTGACTGCTCTTGCAGAGGACCCAGGTTCAGTTCCCAGCACCCACATGGCAAGTAGTAACCATCTGTAATTCCAGTTCCAGGGAATCCAGCTCCCTCTTCTGACCTCTGGGCATTGCATGACATGCATGCACTTGCAGGCAGTATACTCATATACATAAAATAAAAATGATAAAATTTTTTTTAAAAAACCCAATTTCATGTACTCATATTAATTATATTAGCGTGTGTGTGTGTGTGTGTGTGTGTGTGTGTGTGTGTGTGAAGTCTAATTTGTGTCCGCAAACACCCCTTGGTGTGAGTTCATCCACTGGAGCCTGGTTAACATACCCAGCTCCACATCCTTAAAGTAGACTGACTCTTCCTCTCCCAGCAGCTTTTGGTTACCAATAGTTCCTCAGCTAGGGTTGAGGCTTCCTACCCACTTCCCCACTCTATGCTGGGATTTTGTCTTGCTTGAGCTTACATGAGACTTGTCCATGCTGTTCTGTCATCATTGCTGTGAGTTCATATGAGTAACTGACCTGCTGTATGGAAAACCCTGTTTCTGTGTGGGCCTCCACAATCTCTGGCTTTTACAATCTTTCTTGCCCCCCTCTTCTGCAATGATCCCTAAGCCTTGAGAGGCCAAGGTTTGATATAGGTGTCCTATTTAGGGTTGAGCACTCTGCAGCCTCTGATTCTCTGCATGTTGACCAGTTGTGGGTCTCTGTGTTAATCACCATCTGCTGCATGAGAAAGTTCAGGTGAGAGTTGAGAGATGCATCAGTCCATGGGTATAACAAGTCATTAGAAGTCAGTTTAATACTATGTCTATTTGTCAGTCTCTCCTACCTCAGCTTCCCAAGTGCAGAGATTCATGTATGCACCACCATGCAAACTCTTTTTCAACCATGCCTTTCAGAGAGTATAAACAAGAGTCCTTATGGTCCCAGAACAGGTGAGTTGGTTCCTAGTGCACATCCGGGTAGCACACAGCCCCTAGAAGAGGTCTTCTTGTTCTTACTCCACACACTTCCCGTGAGTGAGGAAACCTTGCCCACAGCCCACAGCCTGGAGCAGAGTCACAGGCTGTGTGTGCCCTATTGACTTCAACTGATAAGGCCCTACGGTGAGCCAGCTGGGCTGCCTGAGCCCAAGTATTCAGGGAAGGAGAATATACCGCTCCTTTTCAAGAAAGGTTAGGAACTGATACTACCCAGGATAATAGCTATATAGGAAAAGTCAGAAAAAAAAAAAAAAGCATTGTTTTTATTGTCCATTCTCAAAAAAAAAAAAAAAAAATGTGTAAGTAAACTGTTGTTCCTTCCAAACAGAATTTCCTACACTGGTGTGTTCTCTCCTGATGTATGTGCCTGATGTGCCTGACCAATGCTGGGAAATACAAACTCTTTAGGACAAGGAATGTCAGGCATTTCACTTAGTTTCAAGTTATTCTAGGAACCAGTCCCAAGCAGGGTTCATTGGGTAGAACCATGGTGCATCATGTGCTGTCCTGTGCTCTGCGTTAACTTCGGTGAAGATGCATTCAGTGGTCAGTGTTCTTCAGTTCTGCTTTTCTTTTTTCTTTAAACTAGGTAGGTTTTAAAAAATTAACTTGGGAGATGGGAGATTAGCAAGCAAGTAAACACCAGTGATCTTACAGCCCATCCACTTGATTTCACCTGAACAATGGGAACAAAGGAAGGGGCCGCTGGTTATCTGCAGAAGCTGTTCCCTACCCCTGAAGCACAGTCTGGCTGTGGAGTGATATTTGACTTAGTGATGTGTGGTAATGTACAGTGTTTTCTGTCAACTCTCATTGCTCATTCCAGGAGACTCACCATCTACAGAAACTGCTTATCACCCGTTTAGGAAAAGCCACTGTCTTTCTCAGGCTTTACCGTCTACTCATATGTGTTCCTTTAATCTTATCCTGCAAGGGACCAGCCACTCAACTGCTTAAACTGTGAGCAAAAAACTCCCTATAGGGCACAGGCCAGGAGGACTGATTTTCAAACGTGACAATCAAATGTATTTTCCTCATTCCCTCTCAGCCAGTCCACTCTACCAAAATATGTAGATAAACATACCCTATATGAAAACCAGGCCCTTTAGACTGGTGCACTGCATTGGCTGGCATTTGGAAATGACGAGTGGAAAATGGCCTCATAGGCGAGAGAACCAAGAACAGGAGACATTGACCAAGCTCCTACTGTGTGACGAGTTGTAAAGTGAAAATGTCCCCAGAAAGACAGAGCCCCTTCCCAGAAAAGTGTAATTGTGAACTAATGCTGCTGTCCCAACCTGCCCCAGAGAGGCTCATGCTTAAGCCAATAATACTATGAGGGGTTAAGCAAGTCAGAAACTCTTCTTAAGAAGAAGTCACACTCAGCCACTAGAGCTTCTAACACTCACTCCCCAACAGCCACTTCAGGATTTGAGATGCAAGACCTGGAAAGGCATCAGAGGTCTTTCTTAGCAAGACTCTCTGCTGATGCTAGTGTGCCCTTCACAGGAAGAGGGCAAAGGAAACAAGAGCGGACACAGGAGAGAGGGAGTTCCAGATCCCTGTTTTCAGCACAAAGAAACCTGTTTATCTCCATGGAATTCCTTCCATCATGGGGTCCTTATTCATGACTTTTTAACAAAATTATCAGAAAGGGAAGATACACCCATCCTCCCAAGAGTAGCTATGTGCCTGTTCTGGCTGCCTCATGACCCCGTGTCCTCTCATTCCTACTGCATTTGCTTTCTTTCCTATTGCCCTCCAGGTCTACCAGGAAAAGGAATGGGAGTGCTGCTTTCATTATCTTCATTTTTCATCAGCAGAAAGGACAGGGGCTAGTCTATTCTCTCAGTTGATAAATAGAATAAAATAAGATCACATTATGCATTCTCTCACTTAGTATATAATCTATTTCATTTCAAGGATATTTGCTTCTATAAGATCAGTGTATCCATACCATATCCAAATATGCACACTTCATTTACTCAATCTTTTTTTGTTTTGTATCTGAGTTTTTAGAGCTGTTTCAGGGGGTTGTTTGATTTTGGTTTTGGTTGGTTTGGTTTTGTTATATTTGTGGTGCTGAAGAGTTCATGGCTTTGTACATGCTTGGCAAGTGCTCTGCCGTTAAGCTACACCCCAGTCCTTTTTCCACTTTGTATTTGGAGATGGGATCTTGCTAAGATCCACAGGGTATCCTTGAACTCGCTATATAGTCCAAATAGGACTTAGGTTTGTGCTCCTCCCACCTATGCCCCCCAAGGACCTGGAATTACAGCATGCTGCCTACATTAGGTACTTGTCTGTTGCTGTGATAAAACACCAGGACCAAGGGAACTTATAGAAGGAAGAGTTTATTGGGCTTACGTTTCAGAGGGTTAGAGCCCATAAAGATGGGAAAGGCATGGCATTTGGAAGAGCAAGCCTAATGATCACACCTTCAAGCAGGCACAGGAAGCAGAGAATGACTGGAAGTCTGGCAATGCTTAAGAACTCACGAAGCCTGCCCACAGTGACATTCTTCCTCCAGCAAGGCCTTACCTCCTCCCAAAAGCGTACCACCAACTGAGCACAAAATGTCCAAATACTTGGAGTCCATGGGGGATGTTCTCATTTAAACCACCACAGGGCCCAGCTCTCAATCACTTGTTACCAAATGTGTGTGCTTTCTTTTCTTCATGCGGTAAACATTCGCCTCTCTGATTTTTTCCTTAGGGAAATTGCCAGAGGAGAAAATAGCAAGTGACCAATACAATTTTAACCTCCTAAAACAAAAGAATGGGAGCTACCAGGCAGAAATTATCAAAGTTTAAAAGATGTAAAGTAGAAACTAAACAAGTACAAGAAATAAAGAACCACTGGCTGTAGTCTGAAATGTGCTAGTCAATTGAATGTCACACTCCCTAAACCAGACTCATTGCCTAGGTTAGATGGATACATGATTTTTCAGTTAAAAGAGCATGGCAGTTGTTGCTAACAGAGTTCGCAGCAAGAAGGTGAGAACAGTGTCAAAACCTGTAGAAGTTGTAAAACTGTCTTTAGAAATCTGTGATACTGAAGATCTGCTTATAACTGCTTTTCCACTGTGTGTGGTCAAGGGTACTGGCTAAGCTTTCTCTGATGTCTCTGGAAAATCCACCTTATCAAAGAAATGCATACAGAAAATTGTTCAGCAGTCTGTCTCTCTACATCCCTCTCCCTCTCTTAAAAATGATCTCTACTCATATACGCACATAAAACGTTGTGCACAAATATTTAAAATGGTGTTTCTAACATCTGCAAAGTGAGGCCAACTCAAATGCCCATTAGCTGGTGAATGGATAAATAAAATATGGTGCATCCATATACTGGAAGAGCATTTGAGGATAAAAGGAATTTCTGATAAATGCTCCATGGGTGACCTTGAAACTATGATGCTAGTGAAAGAAAGTCACAAAAGACCACTGTAGGACTCCATTATCTAAAAGACACATGTAGGGAGACAGAATGTACTCAGAGTTTGCTAGGACTAGGAGTGGGGGTAATAGTGCAAGTGATTACATGTGGACAAGGGGTTACTTTAGAACATAGTCTAAACTTAGTGGTAGCACATAACTCTAAGTTATATACTCTAAAAGTATTGAATTGTTCACTTAAAGTGGATAAATTGTATGGTGTATGAAATAGCTTTCAATAAAGACATTCTTTTTTAAAGTCATCCTTAAAGTAAGGTAGGAAAAAGCACTTCCTACTGTTATGAATATGCTTCATAATCATTATCATTGTTGATATTATTATAATTAATATTCCTTAGGCCTTAAGGTTCTTTGTACTCATTATCTCATTCTATGACAAGTAATGTCATTATTCCCTTTCTCTATATGATAAAATATAATCATAGTTTAGAGAAGGACATAATAATTTGTCTAAGACCACAGAGTGAGTGATATCATAACTATGATGTAATCTCTCAATGGGGTAGGACCCATGATAAATTTATGAGCCCTAGAGCAACATCTCCCCAAAAATTTAATTCCAGGATCATTTATAGTTAAAATAATTGACAACATTATTAGGCTTTTTAGTTTGTGCCTATGACACCCCTCGACACTTACCGTATTGTGATTCAAAGTAGAAAAGTGGAAGGCACAAAAATACATAAGTATACCGTTCAGTAGCCCTCTGAACAATAATGTCACCACACATGACAAAGTTTCTGAAAATCTCCTCTACATACTGACGAAATTCACTGAAATAAAAGATACAGTTGGGAGGGTGGTTTTATTTTTAATTGATTTTATGATTCGCGTACAAAGAAATGGGTTCATTGCGACATCACCATTCGTTCATGTCACATTTGTTCTTTTCATTTATCTCCTCTTGCTGCTCCCCATCACTTCCCCTTCTGCTGTCACGACACACATGTACGTTTATATTCCATTACGCTCTCATTTTCCTCCTCCCCCCTCCCTTTAGACTTAATCCTCCCCTCTCATGGGGCCTTTTCTAGTTTCATGCACTACATATACATATTTATGTAAAGTTAAGTCTCTGGTCTGTATATGAGAGAAAAAATGCAATAATTGTGAATTTAACTTATTTCACTTAACACAATGAACTCCAGCTCATCCATTTTTATGCATGTATCATAATTTCATTCTTTACAGATGACTACAGTTTCTTTTTGTAAAATATTTTTATTAATTCTTTGAGAATTTCATACAATATATTTTGATATATTTGCCTCCAACTCCTCCCCCTGAGGTCCTGCCAGATCCAAGCCTACCTGTCCATGCTTGCCCAACTTCATGTCCCTTTTTGTGTCTAATTAATAGCCCATCAACTCCTATTTGTGTTGTCCATAGTCTTCTGGTTGTGGGGCCATCCACAACCAGAAGCATGGCTGGCCTCCTAGGAGCCAAACCTGTGATAAAACGGACTCTTCCTCCCCCAGAAGACATCAACTGAGCATACCTCCTCAGTTGTAAGTGAGGGGCTCGTGGAACCTTTCTCAGTGCTGGAATGTTGACTGACTTGTTCTTGTACACATCATGCGCAGGCAACCACAGCTGCTTTGCATTCATAAGTCCTGTTATGTCTAAAACACACTTTTGCTCATTTTGCAGTTTCATGGAGTGGCAGTATTATGGCCAGTGAGGTTAATCTTAGGACCTCAATGTCAGACCAGAGCCTCCGGATCTGGTAGAGGAGAAGGGAGGAAATACACTTGAATTTATTGGCATAGAAAAGGACTTTCTGAACAGGAACCCAACAGCATGGGCAATAAGACTAATAACTGATAAATAGGACCAAATGAAACTAAAATGATTCTCTGCAGCAAAGGAAATCATCATTTCTTATAAAGAGGCAGCCTATAGAATGGGAAAAAAAAGCTTTACCAGTTCTACACCTGACAGAGTATTAGTATTAGATTATACAAAAAATAAAAATAAAAAACACCCTAGGAATCCAGCCTCCATGTGATGGTGAGCTTCCCAAATCACACCATGCCCATCCCCCTACTTTGGGACCACCTGCAGTCCCTCCCACTGCCCCAGGGCCAGGCTTCTCTGCTGGCTAGTAGAAGCCCAGACCCTTGCAGACTGCCTGAGAGCACACAAATCTAGCCTCTGCATGGTGGTGAGCTTCACAGATCATGCCATGCCTGCTGGCTAGTAGAGCCCAGACCTTAGGAGAAAGCCTGAGAGCATCTAACTGGTGCCTAACTCCAGACTCTGTCGAGGGTGAGCATCCCAAATCACGCTGTGACCACCCCCCTGCCTGCAACCATATGCAGTCCCTCCTCCTGCTCCAGAACTTAAGCTTCCCTGCCAACTAGCTGGGGCCAGCACTTCCATCTCCTATTTCCTTTCTTTGGATCTTGGCACTACCCATCTGAGACTTCTGAAGTGCTACTAACTAGCCAGGCCTGCTTCACCCTGCTGGACAACTCCTGAGTAGCTGGAATGAAGCCATCTGGTTCCTCCACATAAAATCAAAAGAGAGAACCTGAAGCCTAGCCCAAGCACCTTTTTCATACCCATTCAGAAAACAACCAGACAAACAGAATCAAACTTCAACAAATGATTTTGAGTTTCATACCAAAATCACAGAGAGAGAGAGAGAGAGAGAGAGAGAGAGAGAGAGAGAGAGAGAGAGAAATCCATATGCCAAAATCAGAATTTAAAAAAAAAGGAATAATCTAAAAAACCAAAAATAGTGTTCCCACAAAACACCACCAATCCTATGGAAGAGGTCTATAATGAGAACTAGCTAGAGATAACACAGAATTTAAAAGAATAACTGTAAGAATTCAACAAATTTAAAGAACACACAAAGAACTAAAAGAAAATAGGCATCAACTTCTGACTGAATTCACAAAAAAAGATATAAATATTGAAGAAAACTCGAGGTGAAATGAAGAAGGAAGTGAAAAACTCAATAAGCCAACTTGAAATGACAAGAGAATGCCTCACCAATAGAATGAATGAAATGGAAAATAGAATATCAAGATTAAATGATAAAGTTCAAGAATTGGACTACCCAAGCAAAGAATATGAAAAAGTTTTTTGAGCACTGGAATGGAGTACACAGGAAATGTGGGGCACCATGAAAAGACCAAAACCATGCATCACGGGTACAGAGGAAGGAGAAGAATCTCAGGTAAATGAAATTGCCCAGATCGTTAACAGGATTGTAGAAGAAAATTTCCCTAAATTAAAGACATACCTACACAGATACAAGAAGCATACAGAACATTAAATAGGACCAGAAAAGAAACTCCCCATGACATATCTTAATAAAAACACTAAATGGCAGAACAGAGAATACGGAAAGCTGCAAGAGAAAAACAAGTTATATATAAAGGAAAACCCATCAGAATTACAGGTGACTTACCAATGCAAACTATGAAAGCCAGAAGAGCCTGGACCAAGGTATTTCTAATTCTAAATGATCACAGATGCCAACCCAGAATACTTTACCCAGCACAAATGTCTATTATATTTGAGGGGAAAGAAAAATCTTCCATGACAAAAATAGGCTTAAAGAATACATGTCCACAAAACCAGCCCTTCAAAGAATACTAGAAATAACACAAAGGGCTGAAGAAAGAAATGACTCTACCCAAGAGGCAACAGAAAGAAGCTAAATGAGGGTATAACTGGGGAAACAATTCAGACCAAGAATGAAAAATTAAAATGATGGTAACCAATACACATCTTTCAATAATAACTTTAATCATCAATAGTCTGAACTCCCCAGTCAAAAGACACAGGCTAGTGAAATGGATTAAGAAACAAAATCCATCTTTTTGTTGTTTGCAAGAAACTCATCTCACCTTCAAGGATAGGCCCTACCTTAATTCTAATACCTGACAAAATAGACTTCAAACTAAAATGAACCAGAAAAGATAAAGTCACTTCTTTCTGGTCAAAGGAACAATTGACCAAGAAGATATTACAATGATGAATATATATGCATCAAACTCTGAAACACTCAATTTCATAAAAATGGTACTACAGAACTTTAAAAAAACAGATTAACCCCAATTCAGTAATAGTAGGGGACTTAAATACCCTACTATCTCCAATAGGCAGGTCAACCAGAAAAAGAATAAAGACACATCTGAATTAAATGATGCCATATATCAAATGGACCTAACAAATCAAACATTTACCAAATATTCCACCCAAGCACCAAAGAATACACTTTCTATTCAGCACCCCATGGAACTTTCTCAAAAATTCACCACATACTGAGGCACAAAACAAACCTCAACAAATACAAAAAAAAAAAAAAAAAAAGAGAGAGAGAAATAAATCCATGCATTCTATCACACCACAATGCAATAAAGCTTAAAATCAACACTGGAAGAAGCCCTAGTCACTACATAAATTCATGGAGATTAAACCACACAGCTCATGAATGATGAGTGAGTCAGAGGAGAAATTAAGAAATAAAATTATCCCAAGAACTTAACATAAAGGACAGTACAACACAACAAAACCTCTGGGACACTTTAAAAGCAGTCCTAAGAGGAAAGTTTATAGCCCTGAGCACCTACTTTAAAAAATCAGAAAGAGCACAAATAAATGACTTAACATTGCAACTGAAGACTCTGGAAAGGCAAGAATAAATGAAACCCAAACCCAACAGACAAGAAGAAATAACAAAAAACAGAGCAGAAATTGATGAAATAGAAACAAAGAAAACAATATTTTTAAAAAAATCAGTGAACCTGGGGGTAGAGAGATGGCTCAGCAGTTAAGAACACTGGTTGTTCTTGCAGAAGACCTGGGTTTGAATCCCAGCACCCACGTGGCAGCTAACAACTATCCATAACTCCAGTTCCAGGGGATCTGACAGCCTCTTCTGTCCTCCGTGGACATTGCACGACATGGATGTACTTACCTGCTTACAGGCAATACACACATACACATAAAAATAATAAAATATTTTTTTTTAAAAAAAATCAATGAATCTAAGAGCTGATTCTTTGAAAAGGTAAACAAAATAGACAAACCCTTAGTCCAGTTAACCAAAAGAAAGAGCAACTCCAAATCAACAAAATCAGAGATGAAAGGGAAACATCACAACAGACACCCAAAAGATCCAGAACATTTAAAGGATGGTACAGTGAACCAATGTGATGTAAAAATAGTGCATTGCAGTGAGACAGTGTTGTACTGTGGTTCAACAGTGGAGCATTGTGACTAGACGGGAGCATTCTGATGGAACATTTAGCCATTGTGAGGAGAAAGTGGAACATTGGGACCTGAGAGTGAATGATTGCTATTAGAAAATGCACCATTATGATAGGGCAGTGGACTATTGAGATGCAACAATGGAATATTTTGAAGAGACAAGGGAGCTTTGTGATGGGATAGTGGTTCATTGTGATGCAACAATGGTACATAGTGTGATAGTGAGGTACTCTAATTTGACAATGCATCATTATAATGCAAAATGGAGCACTGAGATGAGACAGTAGAGCATTTTAATGGGAAATTGGACCACTGTGAAGCAAGAAGGGAACATTTTGATGAGAGAGTGTAGCTTGTGTTGGACATTGGACAAATGATGCAAAAATGGAGCATTAGGGTCTAGAGAGATGGTACAGAAGTTAAGAGCACTGGCTGCTGTTGCAGAGGAACCAAGATCAGTTTCCAGCACTCACATGGCAGCTAACAATGGTCATAGCTCCAGGGAGTCCAATGCTCTCCTCTGGCCTCTGTCTGTGTGACACAACACAAGTGCACTTACTTACATGTAGGAAGCACATTAAGTAAGAAATTTTAATGTATATTTTATTGAATTTTTGTGCAATAAATCTTAATCGTATTTCATCTCCCTTACCCATCCACATCCTCCATAGCCCACCTCCCCAGCACATTTCATGCATTCTTTCATATATATTAAGATCTATCAAGTCAAGTTTTTGGCTCTAGATGTCCCTGGGTGCAAGTTCATCCACTGAAGTCTAGTCCTCCCATCTAGAGTCACTCCCTTAAAAATATCAACTCCCCCTCATCCAGAAGTTGTCAATAGTTCCTTGGCTAAGGTTGGGGTTTGCTGCCCAATTCCCCAGTTTTATGCTGGACTTTTGTCTGATTGAGTTTGCATGGGTCTTGTGCATGCTGTCACCATTGCTGAAAGTTCATATGAGCAAATTCCCAGAGGCCTGGAAGACTGTGTGCCTCTCACTCTGTTGTCTGAGGAAGTTTTGCTGGTGAGAGCTGAGGGATGCATTAGTATTCTCTCTATCCTCTGTTCCACTATGAACCATGAATCTTAGGTGTAGAGATTTTGCTGTAGATGTATCACTTATGGCTAGGCATCTCTCAGACATGCGCTTTGTGTGTGACCAGTTGTAGACTCTGTAACAGCCTCCATCTGTTTCAAAAAGTTTTTTTTTTTTTGATGAGTGATGAATAGTATACTTGCCTGTAAATATAAGGATCCATATGTAATATATAGTAAGTCACATTTGTCTAGGGATGTGACAGTGGTAAGCTTTTGTCTATGACCTCTCTAGCCATACGTATTTGGCTATGTGTACAGAGTCACCCATGAGTTCACTCTCATTGAGAGAGCTTTACATTTGGGGTCTGTAAAGATGGCTCAGTGGTTAAGAGCATTGATTGCTCTTGCAGAAGACTCAGGTTCAATTCCAGTACCCACATGGTAGCTAACAACTGTCATAACTTCAGGGGATCTGATCCTCTTCTGGCCTCTGTGGGCATTGCACAACATGGGTGCACTTACATACATGTAGACAAACCATTCATACACATAAAATCAGTTTTTTTTAAAAAAAAAAATGTGTATGCCAGCATACCCAGACCCCCCCAACACACACAAATCTAAAACATAAAAAAGAGCACTGTGGTGAGAGAGGAGAACATTGAGATTAGACTGTGGACAATGTGATGCATTGTAATAAGATAGGATTATTGTGAAGGGACAGAGAAAATTGTGATGCAACAATGGAGCATTATGACAAGACAATAGAGCATTGAGATTAGACTGTGAACAACTGTTATCCATCAATACAACACTGTAATAGGATTGAAGACCACAGTGATGTAACAATGAGGCATTGCATAGAGACAATTGCGCACTGTGGCAGTTACAGTGGACCAATGTGATGTGACAATTGAGCATTGCAATGAGACAGATTATTGTGATGGACAATGGAGCACTGTAATGAGACATGGGAGCATTATGATGGGACAGTAACCCATAGTGATGAATCGTTGTAGCATTCTTATAGGAGAGTTCAAGTGAAAACAATGGAGAATTGTTAGAAGAGAGGGGATTTTGGTGATGCGACAGTGGTTCACTGTGATTAACAATGGACTATAGTATGAGATAGTATAGGATTCTGTTGGGAAAATGAATTATTCTGATGCAAGAATGGAGAATTGTGTCAAGATATCAAAGCATTGTGATGGGAAATTAAACCATTGTGATGCATCGGTAGAGCATTGGGATGAAACAGTGGATCATTGTGACAGGACAGTGGGCCATTGTGATGAGACAGGCATTTTGATAGGAGAGTGGACCATTGTGATACAACAATGTAGCACTGTGATGAAAGTAGAAGCACTGGAAGGGGATAATGAATTGTTATGCTACAACACTGGAGCACTGAGATGAGACAATGGAGCACTGTGATGGGACAGTGGACCACTTTGATGCAAAAATGGAGCAATGTAATGAAAGAGGAGCAAAAATACAACATTGTGAGAGACAATAGGTTATTGAGGTGGGACAGTGGACCACTGTTAATGTAACAGAGCATTATGATGAGACAGTACAGTACTGTCATGCAACAATAGAGCACTGGCTATGCAGCAGTCCCTTCTGCATGAAATAACTACCATCATCATAACTTCCACTGAGCCTGATCACTAAACATAGTCACAATTGGGCTTCTTGACAGTTGTTCTCATTCATGAAAGGAGTGCCAAGCAGGGTCACTGGACCCTCACCTGAGTATCCAGCCACACTTCCCAGCCAACTAGTCCAGCCTTGGAAGACAAAAATGAGGAAGAACCTAAATAAAGGGATGCTTTTGGAAGTCCTTGTCAAGAAACTCCAATGGACTCTCATATGAACATTTGAAAATTGCCCTGTTCTGTTTTTTTCTAGTTCCCTGTCTAGAACTTGTAATGCTAATTACTCTTGCCTTTACTTCTCCTTCACATCTCCCATTCATGATTCAAAGACTTTCTTCTCTCCTTAGAGATAAGAGAGATGCAATTTGGGAGTCTTTCAGATAGACCTACTTAAGGGGTACTCCAGTTGCCTCACCCTGCATCCCTGTTCAGCATGGAAGAAGCCAGAACAGTCAGCATCCCTAGTCCCTGTTGGTAATTTGGGTAACCCCTTCAGAGGATGGTGCGATAAGAATAGGAGGTAGGAATTGGCTAGGCAGTTAGGGTAAAAAGACCCCAAAGATAAGTCAAAGGTCCTGCTCAACCATGGTTGGCTTTGCTTGGAAGCATGGAGGAAATGATTCCTCTGTGTTGACCCTCCTCTTCGTAGACTGGACAATGGTTCAAGTCCATCTGGTGGGGTCTCCTCAGCCCCTTGATCAAGAGGACAGGTGACTCACCACTATTATAGGACCTTTTGAGAGATGCTCATAGTCCCCTGGAACTAGTTGACCTAGGAGGGCAAGGGGCAAAAACTGTCCTTTATGTCCCTCTTGTTATAGGCCTCAAAGTATGTCTGTTAAACACCCAAGAAGGCTAGTTCCACCAGTCTGGTACTTTTAATTACTGTGTGTCATGTAGATAAATAGACATACACAGGTGCCAAGGATCCTAGTGCAACCGATTATGACTAGTAATAATCAGATACATATGCATTAGAGATGCAAGCACCAACGTCTCCGTGTTAGTAGCAAAAGCAATGAGTCTGTCTTCAAGGAACAATATATTCTAAAATGAAATGGATATCTTTTTTAAAGGTTAAAAACTCATCCAATGTTATGTCTTACAGGGCTTATACTGAGTTCAATAATATAAAACTATATTAATTCAACTGTGAACCTGGAAACTTGCACCCACTTTTGAAAGAGATGTACTGTTGCTCTGGGGTGTGTTACTGAATATGTTAAAGCTGTAGTGAAAAGCTTCTAATCATGTAGTTATTAAAAATTTTAA
>NW_008348078.1:899169-899656 GCF_000622305.1 Nannospalax galili
TATAGAGATTAGAGATGCATGTGCAAACATCTAAGTGTTAGTTGCATTAAAAATGAGTTTTTCTGTATGAAACACTGTATTTTAATAATGAAATGGAGATCTTTTTGAAGGTTAAAACCTCATTCAATTTTATGTCTTATAAGTTTTTTACTGAGAACAATATTGTATAACTGTATTATTTGAACTGTAAACCTAAAAATTTACAGCCAATTTTGACAGAGATGCATCTTAGCTCTGGAAATTGTTATTGAATATGTCAATGCTGTTGTAATGAAATGATTCTTCTAAGTATGTGGTTATTAAATAAATAATTTTTTAAAAAAGACCCCAAAGAAATGTAGCCAGTTTCTTGGCTAAAGTCAAAATGTCCTTGGGCCTGTTAGCAACATACTCTGTTCCAAGGCCAAAAATGTCAAAAGCATTTGGGAGCTTGTATCTAATCCTTAAAAGATTTTAGGGTTACCTCTTCAGAGGGGAGAATGTTGGA